>NC_135571.1:10976439-11233939 GCF_964340395.1 Glandiceps talaboti
ATGGGCTAGAGTATTTGCATCTGGAAATGAACAAAATTTACAAACAGTGTTATCACCATGACAACGCAAAATCTGACCTTGAAGATATAAGTTTTAAATAACTGGAGTATTGTATTATACGGTTACTTTATTCTTACGTCAGATTATGTTAATTTGATTTATATCATCTGACAGACAATGTATCGACTGACTGACTGGCTGACCAACTGTATGACAGATTTAGTACTGACTGATTGATTCTCTGACTGATGGCTTGGCTAAATGACTAATATCAAATTCTGACACATTGAATGATGGGTCAATTGACTGACTGACTGAGGGAATGACATGACTGACAGAGTGATAGACTGCATTTGTACAAATGTTCATTACTAAGATATCTAACTTACAATCTCGTCAGTTTGTCAGTAATATTTCCAATATATACAATATATAACTGACTTTTTACGAAAATAGCAACCTAGTCAATCTGTCATCATATTCACATTTGTCTATGCTATTGATATACATCCGATATTGTGCTACTTATAAACTGACAGGAAATGAAATCTCTAGCAATATAATTGACTTTCATTATTCTCACATCACGTATACTATTACTTCACCAATACCAATGGCGATAAACTGTCTCCAGCTTTGCTTGAATAAAAAAATCCAGATCGTAAACTTCGATGCCAATGTAGATATTGGTAATATAAAACTGGTTGAGCCTACTTATGACTAGATTAATCTAGATATGTAGATATTAGATTTGTTTCCAGTGGGGTCCATACAGTGATTCAAGAAAGTGGCGGGATTAGCAAAGGCGGTTTAACTACATGGAATGAGAAAGAATAACAGAATTAGGGAAAACGTTGAGGCAAAGTAACTAATAATGAATAAACTCGCTGTTTTCAGTATCCCTTAGTGTACTGGACAGATATGATTTAACCGCTTTTTTAAAGGTATTTCTTTGTGTTATATGTTTTATTGATACTAGTAGATTATTCCAGTTCGTGAGCAGAAAACTTAATTATGAAACATTTGTCACCAGACATTGTGTCGTTTTGCATAAAGGTCAAAAACTGCCTGGGGTCGAACATACGTGTATATGCCACAAAGCAACGAATTAATGACGGGGTTTTATTCGACATATAGTCATGATTCGTTGATGGATGGATTCGGTGGAAGTTATTATGATGAATGACAGATCGACACCGTAAACGATACAATTGAACAATTTACAAGAGCATGTATTATTTGGTTTCCCAACTTGATGATACAATAAGAGTGTGAAGCGTAGACTGTCTATCGCCTTCTCCGTGATGAATATCTGCAGCGTTATATACATGGTTTATTCCTAGAATTCGTGAGTGTTTCCAATCGACTGACATCTAAACTCCTTATGGTGAATGTCTCCGTAGTTAGACTATGAAATACTCGAATGTGTGAAGTGTACACTAGGGTGGAGGCTCTTGAGGCAAGCTTTTGTAGTTTATTCGTCGTCAAAACGATGAGTTGACGCAACCTTGTATATAATAATTAGAGCACTAGATTGACAAAATTCATAGACGATATTGTCATGACGTAATAGCCAAGAAAGGATTGACGTATATACCTAGATATAAAAAGAGTAAAGCAACAATATGATATCTGAAAGTGGTCTACAAATTATTGATTTGAATTATGATTTTATCAATACATCACGCAAACCTCATGTAAATACGCCAAAGGCTAATATGAAACATGTTTGTATATGTACTTATAAATTTTCACAAGTGTGATTTCAGCAGCCTACGACTTTTATTCAGGATATTACTGAAATCGCCATAACATAAGATTTTTCAAAATTTATCACGCCATAATGTTTATCTGGCGAAACCAGTCATAGAGTGTATTTGCTTGGTTCTAGTACAATCTATGAAGTACAGTCATTATGTAATATGAATATAACATGTAGTTTATTCTGCATGTGTTTTGACAGCTTGTGGACAGTCATTGTGACGTTAATTGCAGTGGTACTAATTGTGTTTGTAGTAGTTCCTGTATGCAAATATAGTTTTGTGACGTCACTTAGACGTTATTGTACTGCAAATACACGTTAATATACAACAAAAGCGGATCTCACTGTGCAATACCTTCAAACATCAAACACAGGAAATAAATGTTCCTTGTCAGTGATTCAAACCACTAGCCCTAGACACTTGTCGTTGGTTTTCAAAATCTAGTTATCGTGGAGGATTGTTAGATTTGAAAGCCAACGATAAGTCCCTTGGCTACAAATCATAACTGACGTACGTTAGCTAATATTCAATTCAAGGAATGGATGGTCACAAAATAATCGTCATAATAGTAGGCACTTGCGTATGTTCAGAAAGTACTGCCACAAGTAACTGTCATTGTATTAAATTATAGTCTATTATGCTGATAATGGTAGTAACCGGTGGCGGTGCTTTCTAGATACGCCTAATGACACTAACAATTTGTGATAAGATCATCCTTGAATTAAATCTATAATTATAGCCCACGCTTGACTATGCTTTTACGTTTTCTCTACACCGCTCGGTTAAAAAATTGTTTTCTGTACCTACCGGCGGTTTGCAGCTCCCTGATACAGTCTGCTAATTGTGAGTCATATCGTTCGACCACTTTAGCCAGGTTTTTAACGGTTGCCGAGGTACCTTCTTTAGCTGCCCAAATGCTAACAACATCACCAGCAGCTTTGGTGTCATTTCCCCTACTAGTATTTCGAATATGGTCTAGTTTATCTTTACTCAAGCCTAGCTTGGCACCAACTCGCCAGTAGAGACTACCAATGATTGACGAGAGTGCCGGGATGTTCTCTTTGGCGACGACGACATCTCTCGGTCTTGCTCCAGCAGATCTCGGAAGCTTTAACCTATCGAGTTTCTCTTTAGATCTTTTCTCAACTGCCGCTGGGTTGCACTCTGTCAGAGGGAAAGACGTAACGTGGGTTAGACAGTACATGGTTTTTTGTATATCCGTGATCTGTACTCGTACTGCCACACTCAACAACCGGTATAGTGTCCAAACAAACGCCAAACATCTACAACACTTATTTGCATAATCATATCAACTGTTAAATTAATAATGTATTAGATAGGTCTAATCACTAGTGTAATACTTATTGTTTATCAAGACGTTGTCTACAGATGAGAGATGTGCTGTGTATACTGGCCCATCGGCCATGTTGTACCATCTTCTTGTTTCGCGTATGGAAAGGGGAGATTTTGGTGAAAATATAACGCGTGAAAAAGTATCTGTTATGAAAATGGGTCTAACGAAAAAACAGATAAAATCAAAGTAAACCTAGAAATGTGAGGCTGACAAAAGAACGAAATGAGACTGAGGGACAGACAGACAGACAGACAGACAGACAGACAGACAGACAGACAGACAGACAGACAGACAGACAGACAGACAGACAGACAGACAGACAGGCAGGCAGGCAGGCAGGCAGGCAGGCAGACAGACAGACAGTCAGACAGGCAGGAAGACACAATGAATGAATGAATGAATGAATGAACGAACGATTGAATGAATGACTAACGCAACAGTCAATGTCACTGACAAACCCAGACTTGATAGCCGCTGTTATCAATGGACAGAAAATAACCTGTTAGAGATACGTTAAACTAAACATTTAATTTAAATGTCGTCATATTGATTTTAGAAGACAAAAGACATATATTGAGATTACGTAGTTTGTAATCCAGTGATCAATATCAGCTGTGTCACCTCATCCACCGCATTACGCATGCGTGAATTGGCACAGCTCCGACAACTGGAATGTTTTCATGATTTCTTTTACAAATTTATAGCTGTATTTAATATTTTGATGAAATAAAGTGAGTGTCGTTCATTTCAAACAACAGTTTACAGAGGGCGCTGTTTCATCATCGTCGAAAAAATATCATTTCCTGGCTCGCAGTAAATTTTGTGGTATTTGTCAGAAAAAGTAGTATCTGAAATAAATATATCGTCATAACTATAAATTAATAGTTAGCGGGTTTCTCTCACCTTGTAAGCTGAAATCTAAATCTCTCACTTTCCTCAAAATTCCACCGATGTCTTTCCTGCAGTACGTGTCCCATTCTTTCAAGTGTTTGCCTAGGCTGTCGAGTTGATCTTTGACATCTTCAGGGGTCACGTCATTCATGTTACAAATATGTTGTTCTACCATATTCTCTGATGAATACACAAATACAGCATGATTGTATTGGAGGTTTATTATAGTGACCATATTGTTGACAAATTAATTTGGATTTTTTTATGCGTAAAACAAATTTTCTACTTGAAAAAAAAAAATTCCGAAACAAGTCAAATAACGTATATCAAGTCAATTTTTGTAACTCACTAAATTGCAAAAGCCAAGAAAATGTCTGAAAAGTTTGTTATTGTACGTACAATCAATAATAAACATTTGACATATTTTTTTAATATTTTGCAATTTATTGAATTACAGACAGGGTCTTAGTATATGTTGTTTCACATGTTTTTTTTTCAAGTAGGAAAACACAGTAGAGTTGTTTAAGAATAAAAAATCCATAAAAATTTGTCATCCATTTAGTCACTTTGAAGTGAGTTTTATAAGTGAAGAAAAGCGCCACCAACGACAGTGCTTCTAACTTTGGTGAACACGTTTCCAACTTTATCGCGTGAAGAAACACAATCTGATAATCATCAGACAATAACACAGTCAATTATTGACAATTTGTTGTCAACTCAAGGCCAATAGCTCATGTATACACTGAAATAATCGCAGGTATTTGAAAAATTTCAACTTGATATCAAGCACGGCACCCGGATGTAGATTTCAGTCTTAGAGAATGTACCCTTCAGTCTCGAATTCTCAGAGAAAATTTATTCTACGTGTTTATTCTGTATAATATTGTGTACTTCATGCCATTTCCAATGAAACCATCAAATAGATTTGACGTACTGTACTTATTACTTTTATATGTAGATCAGACCACGGATGTACCACCAATACATCCATGGTCGGCCTCCCTTTATACCTCCATGGGTGGACTTAGACTTAAACTTGTAAAGTGTAAATTATATTCCTATAGAATAACGCTTAGTTTAACTTTGGTTTAATTTTGTACTTATAAAGATTACATGTTCAACATTTAATTAAGTTAATCTAATTGGATCAGGGTTGATTTCTCGGTAATGTATCACACCAGTATTAATTCCTTATCATGTTTTCAACCATAGATTACATCAACTGATAGCAGATTAATAACGTAGTACAGAGTTCATGAGACTGAAGTTGTTTTGATGACACAACCCGCGAAAAATTACCGGTGCGTTTGCTTG
The DNA here is from genome assembly GCF_964340395.1 of Glandiceps talaboti. NCBI lineage: Eukaryota > Metazoa > Hemichordata > Enteropneusta > Spengelidae > Glandiceps > Glandiceps talaboti. The sequence continues at coordinate 10,981,762 of NC_135571.1, forward strand.
CTTGTGGTAAGCAGGAATGAGGCAAGTTTCATGCATAGACATACAATGTATATGTAATTAATATTGGTAACTTATCAAAGCATTAAACACCACAGAAGCCCAGATCCCATAACTTTGTTTACTGAAAGATCTAGAATGCTACATATTATAATAATCGAGTACGACTTGCTGGAGTTACTTTATTACGTCCAAACAAACTGATAAAATGCGTTGCCTGAACCTATCTAAATCAGAGGAATCCCTATTCAAGCTTTTGTGTCGGTTGTAAATTGTTGTTTTTACCAGATGTTGTCTTTGCTTGAAGTCTCCCCTTACCTCACTTCATTCAAGCAAACGTACAGGTGTTGTTTCGCGGGTTGTAGATTAATGTTGTACCACAGTATCACTGTTATGAGACTGTATTTGTTTTGATGGTAAACTGACGTCATCCGACGGTCGGGAGCTCGTTTGTTGTAAAAATGTGCCCTCAGTTCTAGTAACAACTCGTCGGTAAAACAAGCATAACAAGTGTGTTTCATTGCAAGACGTTTCTGATCAATTCACTCCCTTATTTAATTACATTTTTCAAAACGTTTATGGTAACCATGGTAACTTATTCAACACTGACAAATTGGTCAATCTCAATATACGATGCTGTAAGTAAAACACAGAACTATTACTGACACGACAGAAAAGTGTGTTTTATATTACTACAAGTGCTGATGACGTCATACAAACGATATTTGATTTGAAGATATTCATATCGTTGTCGTTAAATTGGTATTGTGGGAATTTTAGTTATATTGTATGGTGGCAAAATACAAGAATTCTATGTATGTGGTTCTATGGTATTATGTCAAACATTCGAATTCTATATATATGATGTTATGTCAAATGTTAGAATTATGCGGTATTCTATCAAACACTGGCAATCTATGGTTATGGTATTATGTCAAATACTAGAATCCTATGTGTTATATCAAACACTGGATTTCTAAGGTATTATGTCAAATACTAGAATTCTATGGAGTTATATCAAATACTTGACTTCAATGGTATTATGTCAAATACTAGAATCCTGTGATATTTTATCAAACACTGGACTTCTGTGGTAGTATATCAAACACTTGAATTCTATGATATTATGTCAAATACTAGAATTCTATGGTATTATGTCAAGCACTGGCATTCTATGATAGTGTGCCATCACCTGGGGTTGTACATAATCAAGACATTGTTCCTGCCATGGGCGAGTATTTATCAGGATGACTTAATTCTTATCATGTTAATCAAACATGTTACCTACCACATTTCAATCCAGCATATCACCGACCCCAAAGCGATTTGAAGTATTTTTAGCTGAGAGCAATAAATGGTTCAAGTTTGAATGTAGACGCAGACAATTTGAACTTGTATGTTCTTGAGTTGATTGCCTCCTCGGGATTGCCGCTAAGGGTTCGGTGGCATTCGTAGGATTTCGGCGTAAAGATATCAAGCGCAAGCCCGTCACCTCCCACCATGCAGATCGTTACATCGAACGAATCTGTTTAAATTAAGAACGAGATAAAATATGTAAGATTAGTTGACTGTATACTAACGGTATGTCCTTGAGTCTGAGTCAGCATGCCTGTAGAAATACGAGGTACACATTCGTGAAAAAAATACGACGTTTGGATAAATGACTTTGACCTGAATGAAATTAGACCGTTATAAATTTACCACCTCGTGGTCTGAGTTATCACTAACCACAGTCTAACGCTGTTCCATTGTATATATAAATATGCGTAAAACGCTGTTATGAGAAATTCACCATTTTTTTGACGAATATTTTGATGCCATTTCGTAAATATGAAGTATTCCCGCGTTTCCAGTCTAAAATAAAATTGAAATATACCAAAGTTACAAGAAAAAAAATGATTTTCGCTCAACTAAATTTAGGCGGGAAATCGGTCCGTCTGTACTACCACAGAAATAAACAGCGCGGCGATCCATAAAATGCTGACGTAAATTTAGGACAAAATAAAAAGTAGACCTTTGGTGCAACCTCTCTCATATATCATTAAGAGCATTCAATCGTGCATTCAATTTTCTGAGAGAGACGGGTTACAAAAGAAAGCTTTTAAAGGCAGTTGTGTGAAAATTGAATGATATACGATATTCGATCGAAAACAGCGCTAATGTAATACTATTCATGACTGTTCCTAACCAAGTAAGTGCTTTTTAATGAATAGTGATTGCAATCGAATTAAAATACGGTGTTAGAAACTGCAACGGAAACGAACAATTGCATATCATGGGTATATTTTAAAAAACGAATTTCCTGACGACAATCTATATAAGCCTGATTGATCTCTGTTTATGGCTTTAACCGACTCTTTCTGTCGATTTCTGAACGACACTTTTTTCAAATTGTATAAACTCCATGATAAATTTTCCAACAAAAAATGATTGATCACATTCTAGGATTACACAATTCATTGATGCAGGCGCGATAAACGTAAGTGATAGTAAATAAACAAGTTACAGTGAACAGATTTTTTCCCACCAAAAACAAATTATCAGAATTTTTTCCTTTCATCAAAATTTATAATACCTTTAGAAGGAATGTTCTGAAATATCGCCATACGATTGTGACCATGTTCAACGAAAGTATGTGACAAAACTCCCCCTCCCCCCCCCCAAAAAAAAGAAGAAAAAACAAACAAACCAAAACAACCCAAACAAACTGATAAATGAATATGAATTTGTGTCTACCTTTTACGTTAAAACTGGCGGTAATGACTAAGATTCTGCAAAATTTCACGACTGGTAGCAATTAAATCAAAACTTCGTCTATAACTTATTAAATTCTTAAAAAGGTGTTTGAATATTTTGCAGTGGTGTGTGATTATGTGTGGACATAATGAGGTTGTTCTCAAAGCTAGACGACTTTTACTTGCTATCCTTGTTTCCCTGCCACTGATACTTGCACATCGTGGCATATAGACTCACATCACAGAACTGAAATGAAGTACTGCAAATGTCAAAGCTACTGTCAGTGACTTCGTTGATACAGTGGCAGAAGGAAACATTTAACTCTACTGTTTTTTCGTTGTTACTATATAAAGATATAAGTAAATATTCCTGTTTGGACATCAAACATGACAGCAACTGAGACACGTTAAAAATGCACTCAGTATCAAATTACAAGCTTTGAATAAACCCTAAATTCCGTTATATTTGACAAACACTTAAAAAACAAAACAAATTTAAACATAGTACTGCACATTAAAAACTTTAAACTTTTGGTCCATGACCGTGACGCTACTAGAAATTGGCACCGCCGTTCTCGTATACTAGTCCGAGTTGTAGAGAAACCTCCTGTAACGAAGTCGAGAACTTACCGAACTATCCAATCTGATTAAAATCCTTTATTTACCTCTATTTCCATCGTTTTGTGTCGTTTGTTTTGGTACCGAGTGATCGCCGCCTTCCCACACTCGGTACCAAAACAAACGACACAAAACGATGGAAATAGAGGTAAATAAAGCATTTAGACGCTTTCACCACATCGGATATTAATCAGATTGCGAACTACCGAGATCTCACCGAACTACCGACATACCCGTTTGTAGCAAATTAATCATGAAAACACCGACTATTTTTATGTTTTCTTTAGGATAAGTATCTAATGTTTGTTGCTGAGATCAATTGGTGGTTTTCATTGTCTGCAAGGCTGACTTATTGTTCACGCTGAGTACGCTATGTTTGCTGTACGCCCTTCAAATACGAAGAAGTGCATAACGATGCGAATCGAGTGGGAATTCCTCGTAAAGGACGAATAGTTCGTCTTTTCTTTTGTACTGTTCTGAATTCAGCCAACCGTGCAGGTGAATTCATTATTTCTGCTAAGTTTTCTTTACAATGATCTTATATTGAAGGTTTTGTCAGCGCAGTAAACTAAGCATAGAAACTGCACAAAGGTACGTTGTCCCGTTATGCATGTCTCATCAATTGTTGTGAGCAGTGTATTCGGGTCACCGTTTATACCACAGTTCGATTATACGGGTAGCATTGAGGTACATTCATACTCGTAAATCGTGCAAAGGTCATGGTAACTTGGCGTTTTTGTAGAATGTAGGTTATCTCCGTCAATCATGTCTCACATTTACTCTAACAGACTCAACAGAACTTTTAATTTAGAAACTTTTTAACACGCGTATGTTTGTAAACTTTAGATAACAATAACGGTAGTTAGCCCAAACAAACAGAAGCTGCCACACGTGTTGAGATTACACTTTATGCCAAGTGCTGTCAAGTATATTTTGTTTGTTGTACCAACAATCTTTTTAGACTTGAACCAAACAAATAACTTTCTTTTTGACGGTAACGTAGATAAATGAAAAAAGAATAAAATATTACAGAAAACAACCGCCAACGACGACAACAGCGTTAAAAAATGTCGACAGTCTGACAAGTACACGGTGATAACGTTGTAGCTATGAAGTGTAGAGTACACATATATCGTCGTTCTACGCTAGTTGCCCTTAGTAACGGTACACAGTTATCGCAGCTACTGGTATGCCTTGTTGATTTCAGAATAATACCATATTTTAAGAATCTGGATATGGAATTTAAAATGGTGGGTAAACGATTAAAAGATATCACTTACCCGATGATATGATAATTACATCCGTTTACAACTAAGAGTGTGATTTCGACGGAGACGACCACGAACGTCGATCGCAATCCCCTGACGTTCCTCAGCTTGTCGAGTTTTCAGCGGTCAGAGTACCGGGGGGTCAAGTGGACCAGCAGTTTGTGAGCGGTCTACGTGTCTAGGTATGAAGCTTCTTGCTGAGTGACTGCCAATCAAGCGTTACCAAGAACGGGCGAAACACACGTACAGGACATACAGAGTTTGTTTGCGAAACCAATTAGATGAAACTTAATGTAATAAAAACGACAGAAGAACAATACCTTGAAGGCTATTGTCCACGATTCTTATGAATCACAACCACTCTAAATGCAGACGATTTGTACAATAACTGAATTCATTAGCAGACGTCACTACATGGGCTTCCCTCACAAATTGACAATACGGCGTCACATTTCCAAACGCTAGCAACAGTATATCGGATCGAGGCTTGGAAACAGACAATGAAATCGACAATACTAGATACCGCTGCCGAGTTACACATCGCTGCACTGTTTGCACAATCACCGCACACTAACCATGATTCTGCGTTGTTTTTTTCACATGCTTACGTGAATCGTTGTTCGAAGTCAGAAGTATAGAGGTCGAGGTATTCATCACCTATAAATGTCATCGCCTGATCCTTCAGCTTGACAGTATGTTGTCCGCCATCTGTAATGGACGCTTAAAGGCCCATTATTCAATCCCAGTGTTTCGCATTAATACTATCTTATCAGAGTCATTACAAATTGCATCACAGGATCGCTCTTTTTCAAACGAAGCAATTTCTAGATCCATCTAACAACTCTTTTTCATTTATTTACCAAAAGTTGAGTGATGGTGTAGTTACCACGGTGTAAATTTATGTACAAGACTTTTCAAATAAAATTTACGTCATCAAAAAAAAACGGAGAAATTTTACTAATGTGAGGACTCAGAATCAATGTGAGAATTACACAGAATGTTAAATACCAGGGGTGAAAGGTCAAATCTCAGTGTGTTCTCTAGAAAGTAATCAATTACTAGTTAATGTGAAATGAATTACGTGTAATTACAGTGTCATTGATGGAAGTGATAATAATTATAAATCATTGTACATGGTGATATTTTAAGTCAAATGTTTGAAGGCTTAATAACACGAATGATAAGATGCAAATTCTGTGATGGACTAATATTTAAGTAGAATGACCACGAAAACTTGTAATTTGCGATGATTATTTTAATCCGCTCCCAAAAATCAACGCCCTCAACGGAGATCACGATTTCAACCTGTTTCTGTACTACTTATGGATAATATAACCACTGATTAACATGTGCAACGTTTAAATTTTTGTATTTTAACAATTTTCAGTGAATATCTTGCAGTTGTCTGATCGAAAAATGTCCAGTTACAACCAGTACAGTTTTAACATGGTGACAGATTCAAAACTAAGATTTCACTCAATATTTAAACTTGTCACTACACTACCTACATATAATATTGACCATATACAATGTCTTTTTATAAGTAATTGACCAATTTTTAGTGAATATATCTTTGGTATTGTTTGATGGAAAAAATACCTCAGGTGCAGCTGGTGCAGGTGTATGTGTAAGTTTGGGAACCAGCAAAACTTTTAAGTCACGTGTTATTGGTTTCTTACCATCAGATATACAGCCATTACAGATTGGAAGAACAATTTCTGCATCCACTATTTCTCGCGAGACTTCACAATTTTCGCGATTTTAATTTATTTTTTCTCGCATACGTAAAAAAAACTTTTAGGGTCAGCAGTGAAAAACTAGAAGGGGGTCGGGTAACCGGCCTTAGAGGACCCAGAAAAGTCATTTTCAAAAATGATACATCTCGCTATTTCTCTAGAATAGATATACATCTGACTTACAAGAGGCCTTCTATACTGTGCCAGGCTAAGGCGAGATGCCGTCTGGGGAAACAACGTTGGGCACTTAAACTTGAAATACCCACCGATGGGGGCGTGCTATAGTTGATATATACGGCTATTAACTTCATATGATACATTAGGTAAAGGACAGTCGGCCATTCATATTTGAAAAATAATTATTTTATTGTACCAGTTCATTTAATAGCAACACAACATTATTTATGTTTTCATTTTTTAGTAAAACACATTTTTCTTCATAAAAACGATATTATAAGTTCTATCAGTGTGTTTCGTAGTTCCTGAACTAAATATGCTTGTTGATAAATTAATAATGTCGTCTTTTTTGTCGAAAAGTTCCTAATTTCCTCCGCATATAATTGTCCTGTTGATCTTCTCTGTCTAACATCTCATCAAAACTGTAGACTTTCAATTACATCACGGTGAGATTTTATCTGCACACTTGATTTGTACTATAACTTATAAGGTGAAAAGCGTGAAATTTGAAATTTTGTGAGGGTGAAATATTTGGCACTTAGCCAACAAACTCTCATTTTTGGCTTCGAGTTGTAGCACACTGGTTTCTATGGCGTCATATATTACGTGGTTTTGCAATCTCCAATGAGCAATTGATATGATAAATACTGATAAACTGTTCCAACTTCAAACATTTACATATTTACAAGTGTCTACAAATATCTAACATCCCTTACAGAATATTTCTCTGCATTTTATAATTTTTCTATGATACACTCTGCGCAGGTCTAAAGCACACACCTTCTTTTTCTTAGCTGCACATAAAACATACAAACATTTGTGAATCTTGTAGTATAAATATCGTATAAATACACGGATTTGGGGACAAGCATGGAAAACTAACTCCCCAAGTAAAAGCAAATCGTGGACTGAGCACAAAATGGAAATATGAAAGTGACTAAGACAAACACACGTCAATCGTATTAAACATACCTGTAAAATAATGTCTATGCATAGCTGTATCCTGTGGAAGACGGGTGAGGACAGCGACTGCGAATTGCAAGTCGCAGATCGCAGTTTTCAAGTCGCAGTCGCAAGTCGCTGGTCGCAGTTTTCAAGTCGCAGGTCGCTGTCCTCACTGGTCTTCCATACTATCCACTTCTGGTATACTTACTCACAACATGTAAATATTTTTGTGATACGGTCAACCCAGTTTACCCAAAGTATATGGACGGTATCTTAGAAGTCTCCACATACAACACATACACAAAAAAACTCAAACATAACTTTATAAATATCATACCAAAATGGATGGGAACATCGATTTTATCGACGTGGGCATGCGCATATCAGTGTTAGTTTTGCGCATGTCCATTTTATTAGTTTGTAATTTCGTTATGACGACGCTGCTCATCATGCATCACATAGCACTCGCAGACTTTTGTTGAAAATAACATACTTTGAAAATGGCTGGCAACTAAACAGGCCTGTTGGCGACATGTAGCGCATTTACTCTTATTACTGGTGTGGCATGTAAATTCGACTGAGTTAGTCATCGCCCAATATATCCTATTAAAGCATTCATTCACGATAACTCAATATTTCTGGCCCTAGCTAGTGAACATCACCATGTTTTCCGTCATCGAATCTCGCAAGATCTCGTAAGATGGCGTTAGCTACGTCACATGATATAATGTAATCAATTCTGTAGGCCCATAACCTCGTTGAAGTTAGTTTCTTCAACTGTCCTTCAAAGCCACCAGGATCTGGTTTGCCGTCGACCTTTCCCTGACTTTTACCAGCGTCTTGATGATAGTTTCAATTGTAGCTTTGCGCATGCCCACAGACTGCCTCCATTTATTCAAAATGGCGATAGTCACTTCGTGTTCATCACCTTGGTGTTTTTGTTGAATCCATTCCAGCTGTGTCTGTCTGATCCCCAGTCCACGTGCCAGCTTTGCGTAGACGTGTGGACCAATGTTCTGTGCCACAACCAACACTTGGTCTTCCTCCAATGGCTTGATGAAATCTGTTGTGTGAAAGAAGAAGAAAGAGGTAAGGATGGATAATTAACACTTTATAACGATTAGAACATTTAAAGGGAAATGCCACTCCAGGAAATAAAGGCATTTTTATAAACTTTAGGCTGTAGAGAATCATTTTATGATTTTACATCACTTACATTGCGCGCGATTGACGAAAAATGCGAACTGAAAATTATTTGCCATCCATTGTTTAGTGGTAGTGGTCAAGCGTTGTCTCATGGGGCTAGCATCATACATATGGAATGGTTGAACACTGCATATTCATGAGTATGGAATAAGTCTTGTGTGGCAATTATGTAAATGTACTAGGCAATAAAACTCAAGGTAACTCATGAATATTCAATGTGTTCCATACTCATGAATATGCAGTGTTCAACCATTGCATATTTATGAGGCTAGCCCCCATGAGTCATTGTCATTTTGGAACCACTTTAATAACGGCTGCCACTAAGTAACTGACAGCCAATAATTTTCACTTCGTATTTTTCGGCAATCGCACGTAATGTAAGTGATGTAAAATCATAAAATGACACTCTACAACCGAATGTTTACAAAAATGCCTTTATTTCCTGGAGTGGGATTCCCCTTTAAAGTAGAAAACACACACACACACACACACGTAAATTGACTAATATTTCAATTATAAATACAAAATGTATCTAAAAGCTGTAACTGGAACTTGTTTTGAAAATGTTTTGTTAGATACAATAACTAATTACTCGTAATATCGTACACCATGAACAACATTGCGTCACCTGAGGGTGAACGTATTTTTGTTGCTGTATGCACAATACATCAAATCAAATTGACTTTTGAGTCCGCACCCAAAGCCAGCGCCCTCAACGGCGATCGCAATTTCAAACTGTTTCTGTACTGTTTATTGATAATATCGACCCCTGATTAACAATGTACAATGTCTAATTATTGGTATTTTAACAATTTTCAGTAAATATATTGTGGTTATCTGAAAATTGTCCAATAACAACAAGTACAGTTTAACATGGTGACAAATTAAAACCTACCTTTTGCTCAAAATTTAAAAAATTTGTACACTACCTACAGATAATATTGACGACTAATTAACAGGTACAATGGCTTCTTATAAGTAATTGACCAGTTTGTCGCAAACATATCTTTGGTTACTTGACGAAAAAAATGTCCCAGTTGTAGGTAGTGCAGGTTTAAAAGATTTGTAAGGGCGGGGGGGGGGGGGGGGGACGTTATATCTATTATCGTACCTTTAAGTGTCATATTTACTCTCAGAATCTCCGTATCCAAGTCAGCGAATTTCTCTTCCACAAATTCTGATAACTGATCGACGTTATTTTTGATCATATCAATCCTCTGGTCACGTGTATGTAAATCACTCTGAATGTCTGCCCTCAACGTTTCTGTGGCGGTGGATATCTTCTTTTCCAGTCTGGTTGACATCCGTCCAAGTTCTTGGTCAAATTTATTTTCCAAAGCATCTATGAACAAAGGCGAAAGTCAAATAATTCTGTGTACCTCGAATTATATTTCTATCTAAGAAAACAAAATATACTTATTTATAAAAAAGACTATTAGTAACTGACCACCAGACGGCGCGTATATGACCATTTTTGTCTCGATTAGTTGAAGGCAAAAATGTTAACAAGGCAAAAAATGAAATAAGGAAAAAACAAAAGCACGAACATAGCATGTCCATCTATTTAGCTTTTTGTATATTTTTCTATCCATTTGTCTTTCTCTAGATGTCTATTTTTCTAGCCTTGTCTATTTCTTTATCGGTATGTCTATTTCTCTAGCTGTCACTTTCTCTCGTCTTGTCTATTTCTCTAGCCGTATGTCTATTTCTCTAGCCTTGTCTATTTCTCTAGTCGTATGTCTATTTCTCTAGCTGTCACTCTTTCTCTATCTAGCCTTATATATTTCTCTAGCCGTATGTCTATTTCTCTAGCTGTCTCTTTCTCTAGCCTTGTCTATTTCTCTAGCCTTGTCTATTTCTCTAGCCGTTTGTCTATTTCTCTAGCTGTCTCTTTCTTTAGTCTTGTCTATTTCTCTAGCTGTCTCTATTTCTCTAGCCTTCTGTGTATTTCTGTAGTTGCTTGTCTATTTACCAATCCGTCTATCTATTTCCCTAGCCGTCTATCTAATTACTCTCAATCTCTTCATTTGTCAACTATCTATATTATAATTTTCAAAACAAATCACATACCACTTATCTCCTTGACGATCGATTTCTTGTCCATTGGTGACCATGGCGTACTTTCATTATCGCTGTTTGAAGCAATCGTCACCTGAGAGTTTGTGATAGAAACGTGTGACAATGATGGCTGGCCACTTTCATAGGCACTTGAAGAACTCGGTGCCGGACTGCTGCTTCTGGAGAAAGGTGAGCCCTCATCGTTCGTATCCGATCCCAGGTCAAAGGTTATACTGCCTTGGGATCCACGTCGTCTTTGAAGGGACGGAAATTCTGACATCGAATGAGACTTAGCAAGAGTGCCTGATGATCGGTCGGAAACAATCGCATCTAAAGGTCTCCAAGTTGACTTCGCACCGTTACCAAGTACCAAAGGTTGCATTGAAGTAACAGAGGTCGACCTTCGAAAACGAGGGGAACTTAATACACCTGCCGTGCGAGGGCGCAGTAAAGCGCCACCGTACGAAGGTGGCCAACCTTTCTTGATCGTGGTGATGAGAGTCTGTGCATGTTCTAACATAACAGGAACAATACTAAAAACACGACCAGTTCTATTCTTCATATCTGAATCATTAGTCAGTGCTTGCACTTCAGGGTGCACAGTTTTTGGAATGTCTTCCTGCTCCAGCTTCTTTCTCCAATTTTCTAACTCGATGCAGAATTCACGAACAAAGCGAGCCTTCTTACTATCCTGACTGGCTACTAAAGTTGGACGGTACTGTGATATCATGTTATATAAATATTTTAGTTCATCAAGTAAATGTAGGAATGAATCGATGACGAACGCACTTTCAGTAAAACTTTTCTTCTGGACGGCTTCGTAGCATTTCTTGACATCTTCAAGGGACAGTGACGTCACTTCCGAGAGAGGCGTTGGATTTCTACATAGTGGATACGCCAGAGTGATTGAAGACGTGAAATGTATGTAATTCGCCTTCAGATTCTGCCAAAGACTGACGATTTTTATCAACTTTTCACCAAACTGTTCTGATGCCTCGTAGATTGTCTGTTCAGCGAAACTTCCACTTCCACGACGACTGTTCAGTGTGGCTGCCATGGTGACGTTTAACATCAATAATTGTCTGAAAAATAATTTGAAATTTGATGAAATGAAATATATATCACCACAACAGGCGTATTTCCAAAGTTCAGTTTTTTGTTTATCATCGATCACGAATCTGTCAATCGCGGGGATTTGATGTAAACAAACACTTAAGTGAAGGTAAGCGTTGATCCTTCCACACTCTGTGTCGTATTTCTATGTTGCCCCGCCCCTCCTTCTTCATTCTCTCACGTACACTTGGAGGGCGTATTCCTAAATTTGCCCCTCCCAATACGTACGTAATTTTACGTAATTGCACAATTCTAATCGAATGTATAACAACAACCCCTCATAGACACACACACGCAGTCAAGTGTACTTTAAATTGCTCCTCCCCACTTACATGCACGTATTTCCAGTTTGCCCCCCCCCCCCTACTCACACACATTTACATGTATTATCTGTAGGCATGTAAAACGGTATCTTGTGGTTAAATTGTGTAAATATGAGACTTTGTTGAATTTACAATAATTGCTTATAGGCTCAGGTTTCCTGAGTTTGTGAGTTAATGTTGGGAGGTTTGGCACTACATTACAAATGCACCAATGTAAGTAGAGTCAACTGTAAGTGTGTAAAGATCTGTAAATGGATAGCTGAGGTGATAAATACGTTATCCTCACTAACTCTGCATAGTGTAAGTACCAACCATGACTTTCAAAATTGGACCAAAAACTATATTTCACAACAAAATGCAATCCATGGAGAACATGCAGACTGTATACGGAGCTTAAAGTCTGATCGGAAAACCCCAAGTAATAAGTGACTTTACAATGTAATGTGATAAATATTACGACTGGCAAGATAATGTAGTGGAAACTCTAACTGATTCTTCATAACCAGTTACCCGTTGTCCATGCTGTTTATCACGTCCATAAATGTCATACTTGCACATATAATTGAATGTCCTTGTGATCGTTCACAATTGACAGTAAATACACACCGCGTAAAATCAACAAAGAGTAAACAATATACAAACACTTGTGGCTATTTCAGGAGAAAGCTGATAGGTGTTCAAATATAGTTATAACGTGCAGACTTGGCACCAAACACTTTACAGTCGAAAATGAAAGTATAGCGATTGAATTATAACCTCCACACCTTTATGTATAGGCAGGAAATGACCGAGCACGTATATGGGTATTGTATCCGTGTATGGAGTGGTTATACCTGAAGCCATACAAGTGTACTGAGTGGTGATACCTGAAGCCCTACAAATGCTATCACGATTTCAACCTGTTACACCATCCCGCTAAACCACATCCATTCAAGATGCACCAAGAGTATTCGCAGTGTCGCGGAAGAAATAACTATGGTTGCGGGAATGTGTAACGCCGTGTGGATAAAATCACCCTCTAATCAGCCTAGCCAATGTTTAATTATTGCCCAGACCACTCTAGAAAAGATACAGTGGGCTGAGATTATTTGTATACTAGAACATGTATAATAATTATCCGTGGATATATTATATTGTTGTCCGATTAAACAATACTCTAGTTATAGCTTGTATAGGTTTAATACACTGATGAAGACAGGTGATTATACTATTAGCCGTTTACAAAAATCATTAATTTTCACCAAGAGGAAATCAGAGTACTTAAAAGGTTCATACTGGGCTTTGATGTATCTGAAGTATTGACATTCTAGGCATTGTTCCAACCGAGATGCGTCACCCGGCATAATTTCCAAATCACTGCGCACCAAACTTTATCAATAAATAAATCAATACAAGCACAATATAAATGATATGGTTGCAGACATGTGGAGGTCTAGTGTCAAACCCCCAAACTAAGTTTACAAACAAACGTGTGATCTACTTTGTTAAAGTCTATTAATTTTAAGGCATGTATTGTGATGTTGCTAAGACTCTATAGGTTACAAGGTATTTGATGTGTTAATGATATCAGGACGTTTAGTCAATCTGAAAACACGCGAGACTTGATAAAACGGCGTAATTCATACCAATGTTAATTAGCCGTCCTTGAAAAGACTAAGTACCAGGGCAATTCATTTTATATATGGGAGGCACATACTTTTTCTAGAGTTTGAATGCACGGTAGAGACAAATGATAGACTGTACGAGAGATAGAGTGGGTGGGTAGGGAAAGATAATTAAATAGGAGTGTGTGGAGAGAGAGAGAGAGAGAGAGAGAGAGAGAGAGAGAGAGAGAGAGAGAGGGGGGGGGGGGCAGACAGACAGACAGACAGACAGCAGGAGAAATGAAGATCATGTGTGTGATTTGATGTGATGTGATGTGATGTGATGTGATGTGATGTAATAAAAAGGGCGGTTTAAGGTAATGCAACATAATACAATTTTGTAGTGAAGGGTCTAACACTGCAGACCTTATGTCAATAATTAACGATTCTAAAATATGTCAAGTAAGTTGTTGAGATTCTACCACGTTACGAAGGGATACCACCTCCTAATACCACGCCGTGTACTCGTGTCCAAGTAAATCTCTACATCCTGTATTTACAAAAATAGAATACGTATGTAGTACAATAGTACCAGGCTGTTCAAACATCAGTAGTGTTAAACGATGACATTTTGATTGACAGGCCACTTACTACACAGAGTTGATTGATGAGGTGTACAGTCTATTCCTGGCAATTCAAGATAATGTGTGTTGATTATTTAGAATATGTACACGGATCAACGCAAGTATGTATTGATTTGTATAAATAAGATGTGACTCGAATTGATATGATTTATTGAATTATTTGTGATGTGTAAACTTTAAAACTGAAAATGGTTCATTTCTGTCTGTCTGTGTCTGTCTGTCTGTCTGTCTGTCTGTCTGTCTGTCTGTTTGCCTGGCTGTCCGTCTCATACACACATAAGCACGAGCATGCACACACACATATGCAGGCACACGCGCGCGCATACATAGACACACACCTACCTACCTACACACACATGCGCGCGCACATTCACGCACCCCCCCCACACACAGACACACACACACACACGCCACCCACACGGACGGACCCAGACCAAATGTCAGGATGTACCATCTCCAGGTTGTACCTTTGTGTCAAAAGTAATTATAATGCCAGACACTTTCATTAATAATACAAACTCTGATAGAAACTAGCGTAGGTGTACACGAAGTACGATTACCACATCCGGTCCATTGACAATATCTTGAATACAATGAATATATTGTAATGAATACAGTGGCATAAAATGCAGTGAGCTGAAACATGGGCTCATAAATTAAAGACTAGGCTAGTCGAGGCCAAACACTTACTGTGCGTTTGAACATATAGACCCTCCAAGTGTAGGGTCGATAGTTTGAAGGAGGAAATTATGTTGACTCATATGCTGTCTTAGAATTTACAGTATTTTATGAACTTGACTTAGTTGCTTTTACCCAAAACACTGTCAAGTTCACCCAACAGTGGAAATACGATAGAGGTATAAGCCATGGAGATACGTAGGAGCGAGATCACCGATCAATACTCCCACGGAGAATAAAACTTGCATATCACGTAATTTAAAATTGATGTCTGAAACAATTATCAAGTTTAGCCAATTAAGTTAGGGGAGGGGTCTCTGAGGTGTAACTAAGTAAAAGAATTTAGTTTTTTCTATCCTACATTGAACTATTGATCTCGCCCCCTTAGCTAATTAATAATCCATTGTAGGGTGAATTTGTGGCGTTATTCATGAATTTCAATTTTGGCGATGATGTATCCCAGAGTACTTAAAGTTGACGAGAATTTCAAGTTGAAAGGATATCCGGCATTTACAATGTTCCCCCTATTCAACTACAACAATTAGGTGATAAGTCAATCAGCCAAGTTCAAGTTTTCATAAGATGCAATATTGCAATCAAAACGTTCTGGTTGCTTCTTTGATGCCATGATTTTGACAGTGAGAATGAAACCCTGTGAGTGTCAGAGGTGCAATATGTTATATGCACCGACTGCATTACATAATGGACGTATTAGTGATTGCGTGAAGAACTTGCATGTATTAAATTATCATTTGTCTAGAGTTCAACATTAGCTCTGTTCAGGTTTTCTGACAATTATTTTTTTACAAATTTGGTTTCTCTTCAGCAGTTTAGCTATCCAGTTTCTACCTGATAGTAGCCATTGACTTGTATGTTGACTTGGCTATCTGACTTAAAATGCAACGTCGTAAACCAGTGCACGGGCCTCTTTACGGCACCGTCCGAATCGTACCCACAAAATTAATAATTTAAATTTTCTATGTTTGCTGAACAAAACTAGTACGAGTGTTGAAAGCTTTATGAACAAAAACTGATAATTTGTACTGAACTACCTCATTCTTACATGCCAGTAAGGAAAAACATTTTTCTTTCGTGGGGTGAACTCTAAATCGAAAATCGCTGGGAAGAATTCCCAGCACAAAAAAATTTATTTAAAAAAACAAAAACAAAAACCTCTAAATCTTTGAGGAATGAAATCTAGTCTATGGTCGTTATATAAAGGGCAAAACAATATAAAACGACATTCATCCTCAACAACTGTAAAACCTTGTCTTTTACAATATGGACACACTCTATGGTTCTCGCATTAGTTATCTTAGCAATGGGGTTATTTGGATTACTTAGGGTCATGTTTGTGTTCTCTGGACCAACTATTTCTATAGCTATACCAGACAACTGCTTTTCACTCCAAGATGTTACGCCTAAGCCAACCTGGGCCTTTTAAAAATCGTAAATTGATGACCATGTCAGTAATGAGTACTGAATTACCCGATAACTGCGTAAAATAGTCTTGTAAACAATGTTCTATCGCAAAATCTGCAGCCTGTACAACCTCTCTGAGGTTTGACACATGACTGCAATAATAGTGTAGTGTAGTGTAGTGTAGTGTAGTATCAAGAGTCCACATCATACAGAAACAACAAAAACAAAAATAATATATATATATATATATATCACTATGTATGGAAGTTCAGATCAGTTATAGAGGTATTATATATATATATATATATATATATATATATATATATATATATATATATATATATATATATATATATATATGTACCGCTTATACGTATACACTACCATTACATGTGGTAGCCCAGCCTTGCATCCCTTTCTTGTGTCAAGCCCCGGCCCACAGATGGTGAAGTGTCTATAGATGCGCCATGCTACACTCTGTGTGTTATGCTGTGGGGAGTTATGCGTATAACGTGACAAATTCACTCACTCCACGGAATATTGTTGTACTTACTGGGACGATTATTCCTTACCTTTGTAACACTTATTAACTACACCTGACTTCACACGATGAAGAGTCTGAATGGAGCTCAAAATGTGAAATGTTGTACCTGGATAGCCTCTGGTTAAAGTTTACAGAAATGACGTAACTGCTATCTACTACGTAGGTAGCTAAAGCAAATAGTTAGAACTATCTACTCAATATATGTGTGCTTATATATCCCAGCGGTATCTCTTTCACCCAGGAACTAGTAGTTACATGGTCACCAAGTTCCGGTCTACGTTTCCATGGAAAGCAACAGTGCAATAACACTACAGTGCGATATTACACCGTGTCCGGAACATACGCACACGGGTACTTTAAAAACACGATATCCCCACTGAATGGACGTACAGCGCGATACGATCCGACGTGTCTCATAAAGTTGGATGTCAGATTATGTGTACATTAATAGTAGAAATATGTATGTTGCAGTAATGGATATATATTCGGTGGCTCCCCCTTTCCGGTTTTAACAAAGTTCCATTTCCAAAATATCAACCTGTTTCTGCGTTTTGGAGCCCGCCTACTGCTTTTCCCCTCAGGGCCGACTTTAAAAGTCCACCATATCTCAGACCACTAAGAAAGACCAATGTATACGGTGTCTGTGTCTTGTCAGTAGTTATAAACCATGTTTCACCATGATAGGTGCAAACATTGACACTGCTATAACTTCGGTATGTTTGTAACACACTTTCTTACATATATCTTACCTGGTGCGATGTTTTCTGTAGCTGGTAAGGAGCTAGTATGTTAGCCACACGTCTCCAACTCACACTTTACATACGTTGTTGCAGATATGGAACTTGCCTACGTGTTCTCAAGATTGGTTTCTGTGTTTACAATAGCATCGCACACGCCGGTTCCGCTGTATGATACACCTGACGCGGGGGAACTTTTGTAAAGTTCACGAAAACCGCGTATTACTGGTCCGGCAGTGACGTGCCCTCAGAATCCTACGACCCTGGCTGCCGATGCGTCACCCACGTCTTAATCGTGATATTTTCTCCTCCGTAAATTTGACGGTCTCCAATTGTTATGCTAATTATCCGGCTCATTGAGCCGTACTACAACATGCACCCATTCAACAGTCACGATGAACGGTGACGTCAGTTTCTATTTTTAGAACACAACGTCTATTGTTTGGTGTCGCTTGTTGCTATGTAACAGCAAACAATCTCAGTCTGTCGGCCTTTATCCGTCACCGTCTACAGGTACACCGGGTAGTCGACACCAATCTGACCCATTATTTATAGTAGTAAACAAGTTGTATCTGAGTCGCGGACGTCTTTTCGTCTGACCTGGTTTATCTGAAGTTACAGTATTGACGGAATTTAGTCCTAAGTGCCTATATTACCTTCAGAAAAAAGTCATAAATATTTATTGTTAATCTAATATACATGCGTGTTTACTAAGTCCATTGAGGCAATAATGGCCATTGCTAGGACAATAGAAGTTGGAGACAGTTTCAATTTGATGAAAATTGGCAAATTTATGAAATGATTCTCCAGAACCCAAAGTTTATGAATTTGAAATACATTTATTTCACCGAGTGGAATTCCCTTTAAAAACCAAAAAAAATCAAAGCTATATAAAAATTAAGTTAAAAGCTCTCAGCTTAGTATATTATGTTTATTCGTTAAATTTATAGAACTCATCTTGACTGACATCGGCCCTTTGGGAGTCTTATAATCTTCAAATATTTTGAGTTTGTTATTTGTTTATTTATTTATTTGTTAGTTTTGTGAAGTACCCCCCCCACACACACACACACGTGTACACACGCAGACATACATGCACACACACACAGACACACGCACACACACACACATACATACATACATACATACATACATACATACATACATACATACATACATACATACATACATACATACATACATACATACATACATACACAGACACACGCACCACGTTCTAGATCTACAATTGTATATGGAAACGTCTCCATCTTTTATTTTATTGGCCAGTTATTAGTCTCCCTCAGCGATCATACTACTCTTTCATAATCATTCACTCAGGTCATTATTTCACATAAAAGAACACGCTTGTGTCCCCCCCCCCCCACTAAAAAAAATAAATAGATAAATAAAAAAAAAACCATTTTATTCCGATAAGGCCTAATAAAAATTTTGTGTGGTTCCGATACGCTCAATTTTTGAATACTAGTGGGGATGGTAGATTTGTTATATGTGAGTGTCAAGTTCAGGTAGTTATAAGTTTCCGTTATTTTCCATGGTCTCTGTGTTATTAGTTTCTTTTGGTACAGTCTTTACAGATTGGAAGAATAGTTTTATTTTGTCTTTTTAAGTTGATGTCAGTTTCCGCATCCACGATTTCTTACGAGACTTCGCAATGTTCGCGATATGAGTATTTTTTTCTCGAATATGTATAAAAAGTTTAGGGTCGGCAGTAAAAAACTATGTGGGGTCGGGTAACACGAACCAAAATGTTTTTTCTTTAGGCCAAAGGATTGACCTGGTGACTTAAGTAAGTCTAGTACTCATGTCCTTAATAATATCAATTCTGTTATTTTGGCTCATAAAATTATTTCATTTGTGTTATTTGTGACTCATAAAATGATGCAATCGGTCCAAAGAATTTCAACGCTATAGTCATCGTCAAATTTGTCTAGAATTCATGTCAGTCAGTATGATTTTGACGTTTTATTATTAAGTGAAACTTTAATTTGTGGTGGTGCAATAACGATGTAATCGTTAACCTTGTAATTTAGTACCAGACATCATCATGTTTACCACACATATATTGATGGTCGTTCTACTGTGGCCAAATAAAAAAATGTGTTTTCGATCACCCAACCGACCGTAGTTTAAGCCACCGACCCTAATGTAAGCATTTTTAATATTTAGAAAGGCGCTATGGTGAGTTAATATTTAAAAAGACAAAATGAGGGGAACTTATTTGTCTTCATAACCTTCGTGTACGTCTGTTTTCTTTCTCAGATGACGTACGCGTATAGCGGGCGCTGTGACAATGAACTGCAAGAGAGAAGGAGAGACACAGAAACAGAGACAGAGACAGAGACAGAGACAGAGACAGAGAGAGAAAAAGAGAGGCAGAGACAGATGTAGAAACACACACACACAGACAGAGAGGGAGGGAGATGGCATGACACATGTACGAAATGCTATCCAAGTCTTCGAGGGAAATGACGTAACAAGAGCCAGAACAACAACCTTTCAAATCTCATTATTTCATTCGACAGGTAAGTTTATCGATGAATTAATAAGGCATTTAATCAATACACACAGCATGACTTCATAAGCTGATATCAGACATTTGTTGGTTATATATGAAAATATAATAAAACATAAATGAAAATAAATAAACAGCACGATAATATCACCTCCCCCTTCCCCTGTGGTCAAAAGTGTCTGCAATGTGCGCTCACACATGACAATAGTAGGGTTTACCAATTTATATGACGCAAAAGAAAATAAATAAATATAGTATTACACTGCCACCTCCCCCTTCCCCTGTGGTCAAAAGTGTCTGCAATATGCGCTTACACATGACAAAAGTGGGGTTTACCAATTTATATGACGCAAAAGAAAATAAATAAATATAGTATTACACTGCCACCTCCACATTCCCCTGTGGTCAAATTAAGGTGTCTGCAGTGTGCGCTTACACATGACAAAAGTGGGGTTTACCAATTTATAGTAAAACAGATGAAAATGAATAAATAAAGCATTACACTGCCACCTTCACATTCCCCTGTGGTCAAAAGTGTCTGCAGTGTGCGCTTACACATGACATAATTTATAGTAAAACAGATGAAAATGAATAAATATAGCATGGTACTATCACCTCCACATTCCCCTGTGGTCAAAAATATCTGCAACGTGCGCTCACGCGTGACAAAAGTGGGGTTTACCAATTTATATGAAGTTGTATACTTCATTTAACTTGATGTATTACTCAAATTGGACGTATATTTACTGTTGTGTCAATCTTATGTACAAGCCACCCACGTGACCTGGTCATTGGCAGTCCGTCTTTCTTTTTTGATTGGAACTGTTCGAAGTTTTTATACGACATTTCAAACTACAGACCCGGCCGGTATAACTAAAATGGCGTTTGGAATTATCTTGCGGTGATTTTTTCAACGAACCCAAAGAAAACACAAGAACATCTGATATGCAGTGACGTCACACAAACTTGAACGATCAAGGATGAGACCGTAATTACGTATACACATAAACATTGACCAAAAGGTATTATAAGTTAAACTTCAATTGTAGAGTGGGTGGTTGGCTAAACACAGCAATTGGGAAATAGCATGAGTACTGCTTAGTTCATGATTTAACTATCAAGACGAGAGAAAATGCCATCTCTGTACTACTGAAGAAGATAGTTACTTTTGAATTCATGTTTATAAGATAGAAACTGGACATTTTCACTTTGTATGACGACATTATGACGACATTATTGTCATCGAGTCAAAATTTCCTTCGCAGTTCATTTCATAATTTAAATCCGTGACTTCTTTCCCAGCCACTCGTGTCAGCCAACCATTCGAGAAATAGTTCGTTTATAGTTTACCAAGTCAAGAATGCCTACTATTAGAATTTATTTCCATGCAATGCGTTACTGTTATCATTTTTTTCAACCCATATGACTTATAAAATACTTTTTAGCTATTTTGGCAAGTGACATCAAAACTGTTGGTTGTATTTAAAAGGTTATCATAATATTAAAGGGTTGTTCGTACCTGTAATGGCATTTTACAGGGCACGTATAGTTGGCAACATAATGCATTTGTTTCTGTATATGCATTATGTTCGTGTGGTTTGTGTTTGTGTAAACTTTATGTTTGTGTTTATGTTTGTGTTGTGTTGTGTTGTGTTGTGTTGTGTTGTGTTGTGTTGTGTTGTGTTGTGTTGTGTTTGTGTTTGTGTTTGTGTTTGTGTTGATCTATAGTTTTGCTATATTTCATAGTGAACCCATCATAGGGTAGTATATCCTTTTTGTAGTCTATTTACTGTTACATAATGTGTCAAAATATATGCATAGGATGTATTTTTGAAAAGTGTTGTCTTCAGTGGGAAGTTCACATGTTGGCAATTTCAAAGCACAGTCGACCTAAAATGACCACCTCTATCGTTGGAGTCTATATTTAGTGTTGTGCTACTTAATTTTAGTGATGACCTTATGTCTCAATTGTAGAAATGTTTACATCGTATCTGTAGACATTCTCTCAGTGTTTAATCAAACAATCACCACTATACTCGTACACTGTAGGTATACATACTATTTATTGCCAATCATTAGGAGCACGTGGACGTCACAAAGCATACCGTCTAACCTTTGACCCGAAATACGTCATAACCTCCTTCATGTCTGACATAGTCACGGCAACTGATATGTACGCTATTGTCAACGCTTGCCACATACCTGCCATTGCACCAGTTGCCTGTCTGGTGCTATCGTACCAACTACTGTACAACTGAAATATTTATGTATAAAGAGATCATCGTCTGTCCAAACTGTATTCTAAAATCTGACACCTGTTTGCGCAGTCCTGTGTTACTAACTTTAACTGACTCCATGGCCTACAGTGGTAATATGTGGATGATACAACTTATGATGTAGTGTCAATGAGTTGGGTTTTTTGGATTTGGATTACAACGAAAATCATAAACCCTGCAACAAAACGTCGCCTGGCTCGACAAAAATCTCTCTATACATTCCTACAGTTTTTTTTGCCTGACGAGACAAAATATATATATAATGTTGTAAATCTTCTTGTCTCGCTCGTCCAAAATCGAATTAATATTTCCACATGTTATCATCTGGCATGACAAAAACTGACATCAACTGATACATATTAGTCGAAAAATGTTTAGGGTCGGCGTGAAAAAACTAGGTGGGGTCGGGTTACCGGAACCAAGCAATTTGTTTAGGCCTAACAGCAACTTTCAGTTTACTAGTATGTTTTCCACTTAATAACAATGTGAAACAACTTGGCCCAAGTCTGTGTTTGCATCACAGCAATTGTTTAAACAATTAAAATATGTAAAAATGTGCCTGCGATCATTCCATGTGCATGACATCACGTGATCGCACAGTTGTTTGTTTGACCAAATTTGCTGTAATAACGATACAGCCCAATGACTGGTGATTCCCGAGTGTCATTTTTTTTTTTTTTTTTTTTTTGGGGGGGGGGGGG
This sequence comes from Glandiceps talaboti, assembly GCF_964340395.1. NCBI lineage: Eukaryota > Metazoa > Hemichordata > Enteropneusta > Spengelidae > Glandiceps > Glandiceps talaboti. The sequence goes on from NC_135571.1 coordinate 11,005,059, forward strand.
TATTTGCATTCGTGCTTGCAATGTCTGTTGCATTATATAGATCGTGTAGTGTAGATATGTGTAGGCGTGTTTGTCGGTGAAACTCTTGTTCAGTACTAGTTGACAGGCTTTGATGAGATTTAGCGTCTTCTGCACTGTCACGATATATATACGTCTGCAAAAGTACGAAACAGCTCCACTGCACACATCATGGGAGTTCTGTCACGGTAATCATGACATACCAGCTCTCCTTAAAAAAATTGTAATTTCATGTTAATTTATTTCTATCTGTCGACAGCATCCGGGTATCTTAAAAGTTGAACAAAGCTTGACTGTATCCGCATGGCATCAGCGCATCAGAATTCCGAAACTCTAGAATTGTACGGTTATTGCCATGAAAAACTGGATAAGATAAACTCTGCTTGGGAGAACTTTAAAAAGCGTCATGAGAAATTTTCTTCCTCTATCATCCTTGCTAAATCGTTTCAAACATCCGCTAAAGAAGGGTTACAGGAAATTACGTCATTAAAAGAGATTCAAGAATGCTACAAATTCATCACGGATGGTCGTGGAGATTTTACGTTCGCCAAAATAATCGGGATCTACCTCAGCATTGTTGAAGATCTGAAACAGCTTTATTATGAAATTGCAGAACATCGTCCCGGTGAATCCGATGAGGGCGCCCTCGTTGTTCAAAGTTGGCATATCAAAGGTCAAGAAGAGTTCAATCGAGAAATACAAAAATGGAAAGATCTGGTGGAGGAGACTGGCGTTCCTGAAAAACTCCATCAGGAAGTCGATGCATTGACCGAAGATGAAGAATTTAAGAAACGTATCGGTCGAATTGTGAGTATTATTCCACAAATGATCGACCACGCCAGAATATTACTTCTAAACATCAAGACAGGCTGGTCCTCTACATTTTTTCATCACCAACGTAAAAGTCCTCGTTCGACCACAATTGTTTGCCACCTCCTCAACGCTATAAGTCTCCACCGCCAACAGACAATTTGCAAAACAACAGCCATCTTCAGGTCAACGTCGATCATCAAGATCGCCAGACCTTTCTGTGGACGGACATTCAGGTCGCCTTCAAATACTTCACTCGTGAAAGAATCCGATGAACGAAGTAACACTTCAACTCAACCGAGTGGTGGCGTACGACGTGACGTGTCGAGCTTACGAAGTGACGTAACAAGTTCGATGGAGTCTCTTACATCGAGTGCACATGAAACTGGGACGTCACAGATTTCATTTACCAATTGTTCTACTGTGAATTACAATGTTTCCTCCAGTAGTGATACCGACGCTCCATCTAAATATCAAATCGATAAATTGAAGCTTGCTAAGGAAGTGAGTGGTAAGTAAATGAGACGAAACATCATACCACATAATATTACACTATACCATGCCATATTACATGAGGCCTGTGATACAATTCCACACCATATTACACCACAACACACCATATTACACCATGTAACACATCACATTATATGATACCACACCATAAGGACACCATGCAGTATACCCATGTTACACCATATCTCTCCATAGTATGCCATATCACACTATATACACCCAAAAATATATCAAGTCAGTTTATACTGGTTTAGTTATGAATATTAACAATAACATTAGTATGTAAGAAATGGAAATTGCAATACATTTTTCTACTTTACAGGCGACTATATTTTCATCTTCGTCTTTTTAGAGTACTTTCCACTTTAAAGGCAAAAATGTTCAGGTAAGGGAGCCATATGCATGCATATGTATGTATATGTATGTATGTATGTATGTATGTATGTATGTATGTATGTACATCTTTGCCACACATTTTTTTTCTGTCAACAGATGTTGAGGATGGATTTTATTTCCTATCAGACTGTCTCATGCACCACAATCTAAGGGAAAACTACTTACCAAAGTGGTCGTATATACAACCTATGTCCCTATGATAGAAAAAATATATGCTCTCATGTTATGTAATAAGAATTTTGTAATAATCAACTTGGCAATTTTTGTGTACAAATCGTTCAAATTAAGATAAGTATGCATTTGATCATTTATTCATTCATTCATCTATGTGGTTTTTTTTGTCCAATCTATGCTGTAGCCATTTATATTTTACTCACTTTTGTGTGATTTGGACCTGTGGCCTTAATAAATAAATAATCAATGTTTCACACAACGAGCATATCTGGGTTTTTTACTCGCATTAGGGGCGAGATCAATAATTCAATGTAAGATAAAAAAAACCTAAATGACCAAAATTGATAATTGGTTCAATTTTAAACAAGTATTAATATGATAGGGAGCCATGTACTTTTTTTATACGTACAATAAATTACGTCATTGTATTGTATATATGCTATATCTTAATACCAGGTTTGAGTTCAGTCAATTGTAATGATAGCTAGCTAAGGTCGATCGCACAATGTCACACAATCTGAATAAGCGAACTTCGCTCGTTTAGGCGGGGGGGGGGGTGTCTGACATCAATGCGATTGCTGAACTTTATTTTCACACTTCTAACCATATTTTGAAGGAAAACTTTCACTCCTTCAATGATAACAGCTTATGTATTTACTACTGAGATGTTGAGAAGTTGATAAAAAATTACTTCTAGTTCTAATGTGAGACATGGTGCTGAGTTTCTGGTAGTATTTTCATGTGTTTACAATCATGTTTTTTTTACATTACATTGATCGTAGTGATGTGACCGCTAAAGTAAAGTGATCGTGGTATACATCAATAAGTAATATATTGTGAATCCCTTTTAATATGTAGAAAAAATTACATCCTAAAAACGCGGCTTGTGTCACTTTACTATAAAGTACGATAAACAGTCGTGTTTATCTGGTGATCTGTACGATAATTAGTCAATATTTTGAAGCACAGACGTATGGGGGACATCTCTCTGCAACGTCTACGGTTGCATTTTAATTTCTGCCTTGTCTGTGTTCTCAACATCGTCAGTGTAATCACAGACAAATAAGATGTCTGTGGTGTACACCTGCAACGTATAAATTAGCATATTACTTAATGTATAGGGACACTCAAGAGAAACAAATTGATAATGCAGCTGTTTGTCGTCTCATGTGTTTCACTCTTATACCACGTGTATGTCGAGCTGGCTCACCACGTTCTCTTGCTGGGGGTGGACAGGATCATGATAGCATTGATGTGGCAGACTGTAATATCTACCAGATGAAACTCGTGTCCGATAAGCAGTGCGATTTGCCCAGACATTAATCATGCATCTAGGTACGTACATGGCTGATTCCCGGCAAACTTGAAGTGACATGGCGATTGCAAGAGACGAGTGGTTTGCACCAAATGTCATCGCTTCCTACAACTGGAAGCGGCACTAATCCGTCGATTTCGTAACTGCTGCTGTTACACTGAAACCAAATAACATTTTCTCTGTACCCACATCAACAAACAATTCTGAAGCCCAGACTATATGTAATATTCTGACTCCGGAGTAACCATGAAACATCAAACTCAGAAGATCATGTTGGTTGGAACAATTGTTGTCGTCATATACGTGCTTTATGTGTCAACACCAATGGTAATGAACAGAATGGACTCTAACAGGTGGGTTGAATTATATGTGAAAAATTTATTTATTCATCTTTCATATACAGACACCATTTCAGTGCATTAACACTGTTCTCCCAATGGAACCTGTTACAAGATTACGTACACAGAAAAAAAGGGGAAAAAAGGACGAATCAAGACAAAAAGTTACAGATGCACAGTGTACTGTAAAAGATATCCACCCACATTACCAGACTACATTCTGAAGATGTCTTTTAAATATCGATGAGTTCGGAGCTGATCTTATGGATAACGGTAGATTGTTCCATAGAACATCACCACTATCGTGAAATGCCCGTTTCCCATATTCAGTTTTAACTGTATTGATGTACATTGTATATGACACCTTTACTGGCCTGACTTGTGTAATATGAATATGAATTTGGTTGGAAAGATTGAACATTTCAGTGAGGTAATCATTTGCATTGTGTTAGAACTTCAAAAATAGCATTGTTATATTGACAACTTGAACATAGACACACACTATACGGGATTAGTACTTCTTACCACAGGGTACAGGGGGGAAATATGCAAAGATTTGCATATGTTTTGACAACTTTTACGGATGATACCAGAAATGCTGAGTGTAATTTATTTCCAAATCTTTATCTTTAACTGTTATCAGTTATTATAATCACTAAGTTTACAAATAAATATGTTAATTGCTCAGCCACACTTCGAACTTGTTTTCGCCTCTCTTAAATTCTGCCGTCTGGCTTATTATAAACAAGAGAGACGAACTTTAATATTAGCTAATATTAATATTTCTCAACCAAAATTATCAGTTATAACCTTGTGATGTACATGTAATATCAAATGTAGATTAAAACATAAGTAAAATTTGTCTGAATGCGACTTTTGTTCCGTCATGTTAATCATATTTGCTCGGGGTGTGTCAGTTCGGAGCTCTGAGCTCGACGATAAATCGGAAGTAAGCTTGCCGGCTGCTACATCGATAATCTACAAGATTTTTAGATAGAATAAGTTTTTTAATTTGGTCACATTGCTAAGTACCTCTGTCTCTAAAAATCAGTGTATAAAATTGTTAAATCTGGTGCAAAAGCCGGAGACCTGCTGTTCCCCGGGATGAGGATTATAAAGAACGTATACCATTTGTACTTTAAAACCTGACAAATCACGTGATTTTTGGTATGTTGAGTTTCAGTCATTTATGTAGTCTGTATTCAGACGCAGATTATATTTTGTCGAATTCCTAAAAACCCTTCTGAAATATGTTTTATTTATATACTAGATGTGTGGAAATACCTAACCTATAACATACAATCTAATAGTCAACATGTACAATGCACATACAGAACGCGAGCTACTCTCTCAGTGAGGATCCGAACAGGGGCATGGGGAAACAATTCTGGTGAATTCCGAAAATGATAATGATATACAAATATTAAAGGCCCAATTCAGATGAATATGTATGAGTTACATTTACATACTTGCTATTTGGTATTGTGGGTATAAAGCCAGAAATGCAATGTTAAAAAAAACCGGCGTTGTGATACACATGTACACGTACACTTTTCTGGTCTTTTTAATTTGCTTTTACTTTAGACCCCAAAACATACAAAATGTTGGTCAGAATACCCTTCCTGTGATAGTTTGATGAAATATTTACAGACAACGATATCCCGAGGAAAACAAAACAGAGATGCATGAAGGTCAAGAAGACAAAATCATTCTTATCTTTTTGTGTAAAGGTTTTAAAAAACGTTAATGTTCAGTGGCTTAAACCAGAGTAGGTCGGGTTATCGAAAACACACACAAATATATATTTGGTCTAATTGCCAAGTACCTCTATCTCTAAAAATCAATTTATAAATCTGGCACAAAAGCTAGAGACCTGCTGTTCCCTGGGATGAGGCATTGTGAAGAATAATTTATTAAGTTTTTCTTTAATTTTTCCTGTGCATAATTGGATTCAGGTTTTAGTAACATCACATTATTTTCTACTTCTATGTCTCATTTCTCGCTTAATCTACAGTATAGTTCCTGACGAACCGTATTCTGTATTCCGTATTCCGTATTCATAATTCTGTTGGGTAACTGACTGCATCTAGGCTGCATCTAGACTGACAATTCTGAAAATGAATTCAATAACGTTACGTTGTCGTATAACTATTTGTGAAATTATTTCAGCAAAGCGCCGTCAGTTGAAGATCTTGATCCCATGGAAATCCGTGATTTCTTAACAATGGTAAGCTTAAGTGTTCAAATTGTTTGTTCATTATACCTTTGTTCCCACCAATAAGTATGGATTCACTACCAAAAACCAACGTTAGCGTTCTTCAACAACAACAACAACAACAACAACAACAACAACAACAACAACGACGACGACGACAGCAACAACGACAACAACGACAACAACAACAACAACAACAACAACAACAACAACATGATTGTTAAAACTTACTGTACAAAGTATTAGCGGATACAGTATACATATTTGTAGTTATGTATGCTATAATTAGCAACAAGTGGAAATCAGTTTAGATTTCTACAAAAAGGATTAATATTCGAAAAGCATATTACCCTTGGAGATTCGAAATAACTTGGATTTTACTCACAAACATAGTAAAAACAAAAGCTGCATTTTTTCGAGAGTATCTACCGACTGGTGGCGCTAATTTTGGTGATCCCAGCGGAATAGGAGATATCGCCTGTTGATTGACCATCAACATGTCAATCACACCATGCTTACATCTTTTTATTTTAGCCAATGTCTGAAGTAACAACAGTCATACCAAACACCAGCAAGGCAAACTGTCAATCAAAGAAAAACCTGTTCCTGTTGAAAACACACAAAAGTGGAAGTAGCACATTACAGAATATTTTACTACGCTATGCAGATAAACATAATCTGACTTTAGTGTTGCCAAAAACTACTCATCAACTAGGATATCCAAACAGATTTAATCGAAATTTTGCAATTCCAGTGCCCTGGAACGAGTATAATATGTTCTGTCAACATTCACGTTTCAATTTACCTGGTAAGTGTATAGGTCAGAGGTCAAATATGTATGTATGTATGTATGTATGTATGGATGGATGTATATATGTATGTATGTAGGTAGGTATGTAGGTATGTAGGTAGGTATGTATGTATGTATGTATGTATGTATGTGTGTATATGTGTGTGTGTGTGCGTGCGTGCGTGCGTGCGTAAGTATGTATGTATGTATGTATGTATGTATGTATGTATGTATGTATGTATGTATGTATGTATGAGTGTGTGTGTGTGTGTGTCCTGTTTCTTTGCATCATTGCGAATGGGTAAGGATACACATACATACACACAGGCATGTCAGAGACATACATACAGACAGACAGACAGACAGACAGACATACATACATACATACATACAGACAGACAGACAGACAGACAGACAGACAGACAGACAAAATCTGTTTTCTTTGCTGGGAAATATTGTTCACTCGCGTGTACATGTTTTGTCTTACTATATCCTTATTGTGTTCCCATTGTTCCACACTTTCATTGTATCCCACTATGTGTTGGTAATCAGGCTATAATGACTTTATTCCCTTGTGACATTACAGAAGTCATGGAATTGATGCCAGACGACACTGTCTTCGTAACGATCATACGTGAACCAGTTGCGCATTTCGAGTCATTATTTACGTACTACAGGATATGTAGCAGACTCGGAATTCGAGGACCAAGCAAACTTGAACAATTTTTACGTAATCCAGAGAAATATTACAAGATGCACAATAGGTTCAATTTTTACCTTCGAAATAATTACATGTTTGACTTGGGGTTCAGCGAGGAACAATGGAAAACCGACTCTCATGTTACTAAACTTATCGAAAGGGTGGATCAAACATTTGACTTGGTTCTTATCATGGAGTATTTCGACGAATCTTTGATATTATTGAGATACACCATGTGTTGGGACATAGACAGTCTTGTGTATTTTAGTTTCAATATTCGTAAAGAAACTTCAGTGAATACTATATCACACTGGATGCAAGGTAAAATCAGAAGGTGGAACTCAGCAGATGCCCAACTCTATTCTTACTTCAACGAAACATTTTGGAAGAAAGTAAAAGCGTTTGGTGAGCAAAGAATGGAGGAGGAATTACAGGCATTGAAAGAACGAACACGGGTGTATTGGGACACTTGTATTGATGACGTCACAGCAAACGGGAAAGGCGTCCCGCACATACCTGGAGTCGATATCCAAAGTTACAGCCTGAAAATTTCAGCCAAGGATAATAAAGATTGTGTTAAGATGACGAAACCAGAAAGACCCTTCACATATGAATTGGTTACTAAACTTAAAAGCCGTATCCATGATTATCATCAACATCGCATTACTGCCATTTAATGCAAAAAGTATTAGAGGGGCAGGGAAGGAGGAGTGTTCTTATTGCATTCAGTATTGGAGGGGCAGTAGAGGAGATGGGCGTTATTGTAATCAGTATTGGGGGGGGGGGGGGTGTCATTGAAGGAGGGGGTGTTTTTATTCCGACGAGTATTGGAGGGGCAGGGTAGAAGTGGATATTTTTATTGCATAAATTAATAGATCTAGAAGTGTTAGAGATGGCCAACCTGATTTCTGATATCGAAAAATCGGTATAAATTGTTTTTATTGTAGATGAGTGCATCAAATACGACAGAGGATACCACGCTTTCACCTAAGACAGACCATGTTACTACCACACCAGAAAGACTGTAATTGAGGATGACGATGTTTTTTGTTCCATCTCACATTGTAACAACAATCACACAAACAAAGTACAGGCACTGATAGCGCGCATGCGCATGGAATATTACATTTTATCTCAATGTGAACACAAATGAAATAGTTCTGTTTAAATCTTCATTGTTTTATCCAACAGTAATGTCGATGTTTTTTTCACAGTAGACATGAAATGTATTCGATACGTTTGCACGCTATCAGTGTCTGTATTTTGTTTTATGTAATTTTACAACATGAAAACGTTAGTTGAGATGTAAAAAAAACTGAATTGAAACTCTATAGACACCCTGGTTTGGTAGTAAAAAACACGATACCGCCTAATTGAAACTCTATAGACACTCTAGTTAGTAGTACCTAGTCTGTAAGATACATACGACATGCTATGCTACGGTAATCGGCTACTGACCGACGCGTGAGGGCGCCCCTTCACGGCGTACCTCAGCTCCTGTAACTACATGTGTTACTTTGATTTGATTACTTTTCACAGAGGGTCAAAGGTTAATTGGTTATATTTACGATGGACAAAGAAAAAAGACTGAGAAACATGTCATCATTAATAAAACATGGCAAATATAAATAATAATGTTATAAAAGTGGCACAAACTGAGTTTATAATTACACCCAAAAACATATCAAGTCAGTTTATGCAGGTTAGGTTATGGATATTAACATTAGTATGTAAGAAATGGAAATTGCAATACATTTTTCTACTTTACAGGCGACTATATTTTCATCTCCGTCCTTTCCACTTCAAATGCAAAAATGTACAGGTAAGGGGACCATATGTATGTATGTATGTATGTATGTATGTATGTATGTATGTATGTATGTATGTATGTATGTATGTATGTATGTATGCATGCATGCATGCATGTATGTATGTATGTATGTATGTATGTATGTATGTATGTATGTATGCATGCATACATGCATGCATGCATGCATGTATGTATGTACGTACGTACGTACGTACGTATGTATGTATGTATGTATGTATGTATGGATGGATGTAAGGATGTATGTATGTACGTATGGATGTATGTATGTATGTATGTATGTATGTATGTATGTATGTACATCTCTCTCTCTCTCTCTCTCTCTCTCTCTCTCTCTCTCTCTCTCTCTCTCTCTCTCGTCCTGTTGCACAATAAAGGTAGTCTTCAAAATCCCAATAATTATAGAGATATCACCTTATTTCATTTTTATAACATGTGGCAGAAAAAAAACAGAGTGTTGCTATATTTTCCTGTGAAAAGATATCGATCTGGGAAACAATCAATGTTTCACACAACGAGCATATTTGATTTCTTTACTCGCATTAGGGGCGAGATCAATAGTTCAATGTAAGATTTAAAAAAAAACCTAAATGACCAAAATTGATAATTGGTTCAATTTTAAATCAGTATTAATATAATAGAGAGCCCTGTACATTTTTGATACGTACAATAAATTACGTCATTGCATTGTTTGATATGTCATATCCTAATACCAGGTTTGAGGTAAGTCAAATGTAATGATAGCAAAGGTCGATCGCACAATGTCACACAAGCTGAATAAGCGAACTTCGCTCGTTTAGGCGGGGGGCGGGGGGGGGTGTCTGACATCAATGCGATTGCTGAACTTTATTTTCACACTTCTAACCATATTTTGAAGGAAAACTTTCACTCCTTCAATGATAACAGCTTATGTATTAGCTACTGAGACGTTGAGAAGTTGATAAAAAATTACTTCTAGTTCTAATGTGAGACATGGTGCTGAGTTTCTGGTACTATTTCCATGTGTTTTTACAATCATGTTTTTATATTACATTGATCGTAGTGATGTGACCGCTAAAGTTTTCATCATAGTTTATCATATGTAAACATTTGATGTCACACTTGTGAACATTCGTGTAGGGGGGAGGGGAGGTTGTGCGACGTTGTGTGATCGTGGTATACACCAATAAGTAATACACTGTGAATAACTTTTAATATGTAGAAAAAAATAGATCCTAAAAACGCGGCTTGTGTCACTTTACTATAAAGTACGATAACCGGTCGTGTTTATCTGGTGATCTGTACGATAATTGGTCAATATTTTGAAGCACAGACGTTGGGGGACATCTCTGCAACGGCTACGGTTGCCTTTATTCTAATTTCTGTCTTGTCTGTGTTCTCAACATCGTCAGTGTAATCACATACAAATAAGATGTATGTAGTGTACACCTGCAACGTATAAATTAGCATATTACTTAATGTCTAGGGACACTCAAGAGACACAAATTGATAATGCAGCTGTTTGTCGTCTCATGTGTTTCACTCTTATACCACGTCTATGTCGAGCTAGCTCACCAAGTTCTCTTGCTGGGGGTGGACAGGATCATGATAGCATTGATGTGGCAGACTGTCATATCTACCAGGTGAAACTCGTGTCCGATAAGCATTGCGATTTGCCCAGACACTAATCATCTAGGTACGTACATGACTGATTCCCGGCAAACTTGAAGTGACATGGCGATTACAAGAGAAGGGTGGTTTGCACCAAATGTCCTCGCTTCCTACAACTGGAAGCGGCACTAATCCGTCGATTTGGTAACTGCTGCTGTTACACTGCAACCAAATAACATTTTCTCTGTACCCACATCAACAAACAATTCTGAAGCCCAGACTATATGTTGTATTCTGACTCCGGAGTAACCATGAAACGTCAAACTCTGAAGATCATGTTGGTTGGAACAATTGTTGTCGTCATATACATGCTTTATGTGTCAACACCAATGGTAATGAACAGAATGGACTCTAACAGGTGGGTTGAATTATATGTGAAAATTTTATTTATTCATCTTTCATATACAGACACCATTTCAGTGCATTACATGTAACACTGTTCTCCTAATGGAACCTGTTACAAGATTACATACACAGAAAAAAGGGGAAAAAAGGACAAACCAGGACAAAAAGTTACAGATGCACAGTGTACTGTAAAAGATATCCACCCACATTACCAGACTACATTCTGAAGATGTCTTTTAAATATCGATGAGTTCGGAGCTGAAGTATGGATAAGGGTAGATTGTTCCATAGAACATCACCACTATCGTGAAATGCCCGTTTCCCATATTCAGTTTTAACTGTATTGATGTACATTGTATATGACACCTTTACTGGCCTGACTTGTGTAATATGAATATGAATTTGGTTGGAAAGATTGAACATTTCAGAGAGGTAATCATTTGCATTGTGTTAGAACTTCAAAAATAGTATTGTTAGATTGACACCTTGAGCATAGACACACACACTATACAGGATTAATAGTACTTCTTACCACAGGGTACAGGGGGGAAATATGCAAAGATTTGCATATGTTTTGACAACTTTTACGGATGATACCAGAAATGCTGAGTGTAATTTATTTCCAAATGGTTATCTTTAACTGTTATCAGTTATTATAACCAGTAAGTGTACACATAAAGGTGTTAATTGCTCAGCCAGACTTCGATCTTGTTTTCACCTGTCTTAAATTAAGCCGTCTAGCTTATTATAAGCAAGAGAGACGAACTTTAATATTAGCTAATATTAATATTTCTCAACCAAAATTATCAGTTATAACCTTGCGATGTACATGTAATATCAAATTTAGTTTAAAACGTAAGTAAAATTTGTCTGAATGCGACTTTTGTTCCGTCGTGTTAATCATATTTGCTCGGGGTGTGTCAGTTCGGAGCTCTGAGCTCGACGATAAATCGGAAGTAAGCTTGCCGGCTGCTACATCGATAATCTACAAGATTTTTAGATAGAATAAGTTTTTTAATTTGGTCTCATTGCTAAGTACCTCTGTCTCTAAAAATCAGTGTATAAAATTGTTAAATCTGGTGCAAAAGCCGGAGACCTGCTGTTCCCCGGGATGAGGATTATAAAGAACGTATACCATTTATACTTTAAAACCTGACAAATCACGTGATTTTTGGTATGTTGAGTTTCAGTCATTTATGTAGTCTGTATTCAGACGCAGATTATATTTTATCGAATTCCTAAAAACCCTTCTGAAATATGTTTTATTTATATACTAGATGTGTGGAAATACCTAACCTATAACATACAATCTAATAGTCAACATGTACAATGCACATACAGAACGCGAGCTACTCTCTCAGTGAGGATCCGAACAGGGGCATGGGGCAACAATTCTGGTGAATTCCGAAAATGATAATGATATACAAATATTAAAGGCCCAATTCAGATGAATATGTATGAGTTACATTTACATACTTGCTATTTGGTATTGTGGGTATAAAGCCAGAAATGTTTTTTAAAAAACGGCGTTGTGATACACATGTACACGTACATTTTTCTAGTCTTTTTAATTTGCTTTTACTTTGGACCCCAAAACATACAAAATGTTGGTCAGAATACCCTTCCTGTGATAGTTTGATGAAATATTTACAGACAACGATATCCCTAGGAAAACAAAACAGAGATGCATGAAGGTCAAGAAGACAAAAACATTCTTATCTTTTTGTGTAAAGGTTTTAAAAAACGTTAATGTTCAGTGGCTTAAACCAGAGTAGGTCGGGTTATCGAAAACACACACAAAAACATATTTGACCTCATTGCCAAGTACCTCTATCTCTAACAATCAATTTATAAATCTGGCACAAAAGCTAGAGACCTGCTGTTCCCTGGGATGAGGCATTGTGAAGAATAATTTATTAAGTTTTTCTTTATTTTTTCCTGTGCATAATTGGATTCAGGTTTTAGTAACATCACATTATTTTCTACTTTTATGTCTCGTTTCTCGCTTAATCTACAGTCTAGTTCCTGACGAACCGTATTCTGTATTCTGTATTCTGTTGGGTAACTGACTGCATCTAGGCTGCATCTAGACTGACAATTCTGAAAATGAATTCAATAACGTTACGTTGTCGTATAACTATTTGTGAAATTATTTCAGCAAAGCGCCGTCAGTTGAAGATCTTGATCCCATGGAAATCCGTGATTTCTTAACAATGGTAAGCTTAAGTGTTCAAATTGTTTGTTCATTATACCTTTGTTCCCACCAATAAGTATGGATTCACTACCAAAAACCAACGTTAGCGTTCTTCAACAACAACAACAACAACAACAACAACAACAACAACAACAACAACAACAACAACAACAACAACAGCAACAACGACAACAACAACAACAACAACAACATGATTGTTAAAACTTACTGTACAAAGTATTAGCGGATACAGTATACATATTTGTAGTTATGTATGCTATAATTAGCAACAAGTGGAAATCAGTTTAGATTTCTACAAAAAGGAGAAATATTCGAAAAGCATATTACCCTTCGAGATTCGAAATAACTTGGATTTTACTCACAAACATGGTAAAAACAAAAGCTGCATTTTTTTGAGTGTATCTACCGACTGGTGGCGCTAATTTTGGTGATCCCAGCGGAATAGGAGATATCGCCTGTTGATTAACCATCAACATGTCAATCACACCATGCTTACAGCGTTCTTTGTCATCTTTTTATTTTAGCCAATGTCTGAAGTAACAACAGTCATACCAAACACCAGCAAGGCAAACTGTCAATCAAAGAAAAACCTGTTCCTGTTGAAAACACACAAAAGTGGAAGTAGCACATTACAGAATATTTTACTACGCTATGCAGATAAACATAATCTGACTTTAGTGTTGCCAAAAACTACTCATCAACTAGGATACCCAAACAGATTTAATCGAAATTTTGCAATTCCAGTGCCCTGGAACGAGTATAATATGTTCTGTCAACATTCACGTTTCAATTTACCTGGTAAGTGTATAGGTCAGAGGTCAAATATGTATGTATGTATGTATGTATGGATGGATGTATATATGTATGTATGTAGGTAGGTATGTAGGTATGTAGGTAGGTATGTTGGTATGTATGTATATAGGTATGTAGGTATGTATGTGTGTATATATATGTATGTATGTATGTATGTATGTATGTATGTATGTATGTATGTATGTGTGTATGTGTGTATGTGTGTATGTGTGTGTGTGCGTGCGTGCGTGCATGCGTGCGTAAGTATGTATGTATGTATGTATGTATGTATGTATGTATGTATGTATGTATGTATGTATGTATGTATGAGTGTGTGTGTGTGTGTGTCCTGTTTCTTTGCATCATTGCGAATGGGTAAGGATACACATACATACACACAGGCATGTCAGAGACATACATACAGACAGACAGACAGACAGACATACATACATACATACATACATACATACAGACAGACAGACAGACAGACAGACAGACAGACAGACAGACAGACAGACAGACAGACAGACAGACAGACAGACAGACAGACAAAATCTGTTTTCTTTGCTGGGAAATATTGTTCACTCGCGTGTACATGTTTTGTCTTATTATATCCTTATTGTGTTCCCATTGTTCCACACTTTCATTGTATCCCACTATGTGTTGGTAATCAGGCTATAATGACTTTATTCCCTTGTGACATTACAGAAGTCATGGAATTGATGCCAGACGACACTGTCTTCGTAACGATCATACGTGAACCAGTTGCGCATTTCGAGTCATTATTTACGTACTACAGGATATGTAGCAGACTCGGAATTCGAGGACCAAGCAAACTTGAACAATTTTTACGTAATCCAGAGAAATATTACAAGATGCACAATAGGTTCAATTTTTACCTTCGAAATAATTACATGTTTGACTTGGGGTTCAGCGAGGAACAATGGAAAACCGACTCTCATGTTACTAAACTTATCGAAAGGGTGGATCAAACATTTGACTTGGTTCTTATCATGGAGTATTTCGACGAATCTTTGATATTATTGAGATACACCATGTGTTGGGACATAGACAGTCTTGTGTATTTTAGTTTCAATATTCGTAAAGAAACTTCAGTGAATACTATATCACACTGGATGCAAGGTAAAATCAGAAGGTGGAACTCAGCAGATGCCCAACTCTATTCTTACTTCAACGAAACATTTTGGAAGAAAGTAAAAGCGTTTGGTGAGCAAAGAATGGAGGAGGAATTACAGGCATTGAAAGAACGAACACGGGTGTATTGGGACATGTGTATTGATGACGTCACAGCAAACGGGAAGGGCGTCCCGCACATACCTGGAGTCGATATCCAAAGTTACAGCCTGAAAATTTCAGCCAAGGATAATAAAGATTGTGTTAAGATGACGAAACCAGAAAGACCCTTCACATATGAATTGGTTACTAAACTTAAAAGCCGTATCCATGATTATCATCAACATCGCATTACTGCCATTTAATGCAAAAAGTATTAGAGGGGCAGGGAAGGAGGAGTGTTCTTATTGCATTCAGTATTGGAGGGGCAGTAGAGGAGATGGGCGTTATTGTAATCAGTATGGGGGGTGTCATGGAAGGAGGGGGTGTTTTTATTCCGACGAGTATTGGAGGGGCAGGGTAGAAGTGGATATTTTTATTGCATAAATTAATAGATCTAGAAGTGTTAGAGATGGCCAACCTGATTTCTGATATCGAAAAATCGGCATAAATTGTTTTTATTGTAGATGAGTGCATCAAATACGACAGAGGATACCACGCTTTCACCTAAGACAGACCATGTTACTACCACACCAGAAAGACTGTAATTGAGGATGACGATGTTTTTTGTTCCATCTCACATTGTAACAACAATCACACAAACAAAGTACAGGCACTGATAGCGCGCATGCGCATGGAATATTACATTTTATCTCAATGTGAACACAAATGAAATAGTTCTGTTTAAAATCTTCATTGTTTTATCCAACAGTAATGTCGATGTTTTTTTCATAGTAGACATGAAATGTATTCGATATGTTTGCACGCTATCAGTGTCTATATTTTGTTTTATGTAATTTTGCAACATGAAAACGTTAGTTGAGATGTAAAAAAAAACTGAATTGAAACTCTATAGACACCCTGGTTTGGTAGTAAAAAACACGACACCGCCTAATTGAAACTCTATAGACACTCTAGTTAGTAGTACCTAGTCTGTAAGATACATACGACATGCTATGCTACGGTTATCGGCTACTGACCGACGCGTGAGGGCGCCCCTTCACGGCGTACCTCAGCTCCTGTAACTACATGTGTTACTTTGATTTGATTACTTTTCACAGAGGGTCAAAGGTTAATTGGTTGTTAATTGGTTATATTTACGATGGACAAAGAAAAAAGACTGAGAAACATGTCATCATTAATAAAACATGGCAAATATAAATAATAATGTTATAAAAGTGGCACAAACTGAGTTTATAATTACACACAAAAACATATCAAGTCAGTTTATGCAGGTTAGGTTATGGATATTAACATTAGTATGTAAGAAATGGAAATTGCAATACATTTTTCTACTTTACAGGCGACTATATTTTCATCTCCGTCCTTTCCACTTCAAATGCAAAAATGTACAGGTAAGGGGACCATATGTGTATGTATGTATGTATGTATGTATGTATGTATGTATGTATGTATGTTTATATGTATGTATGTATGTATGTATGTATGTATGTATGTATGTATGTATGTATGCATGTATGATGTATGTATGTATGTATGTATGTATGTATGTATGTATGTATGTATGTATGTATGTACGTACGTACGTACGTACGTATGTATGTAATAAATGCCGTCCGGGTAAATACACGCCGACGTAGGAGGCGTGTATTGCCAGGATGGCATTTATCTTGTACCCCGGCTAACAATTCAATGGTGTCATATTCTTACCAGGAAAAAGTTCATACACCCATTGTTTATGTTTTGATTTTCGACAAGACACCCTGACGCCAACGTGACTTCCAATCGAAGCTGACACGTGTCAACAAACTGGATACGCGCCTGTGTCAACATTCAATGTCACACACGTATATCGTTATGTTGCACGACGAAAATAGCAATTTACATCCCAATGTACAGTGTATTTCATACCACTATGTATTTGCTCGATATTATTATGCAGGACATTCATACTACAAACTACTCAATACAATCACATCCATCATGTGTATGCAACTAGTGATATGAAATTTAACCGCCGCTGATAAAACATAAACCTGGCTACTGACATCAAAAATACAACTTTCAGCGAAATTGTTTATCTGTGTCTAGTGTAAAGAAACAGCATATTAATTACATGCAAATGAAATACATCATTCAAACTTTTGAAATGTCATGTATTACGAAGCAATAGTAGTACCGTCTACCTCTCGCAAGTTGTAGTAAAATACACCATTCAAACTACAATGCAATACCATCCACAATTATTGAGACTTTTTGTCCATTCCGTCTTCATCCCTATCTTCGGCCCAACTATTCCAAACTTGCATGATGAGCTAGTATTTTTTTCAGTGTATTTCTGTGTGTTTTTCAGTACACTTGCCTTCAGTTTCTGATCTATGTCCTCAGCTGTCATAACAGCAAACCGTCGCTTTCCCCCTGCCATTATACCGTCTACCTTGTAGTATGTGTATTTTATTCACCTTCTAAATACACTCTGAAGTAATGTTTATTATTACGAAAATAGTGTTCAACGTGTGAACGGAAGTCTTATCTGTTCAGTCACAGTCTGGGGTCATGTTTTTGTTATGATTGTCTGCGTCTAATCACTCTTCCCTGGATGCCATTAATTGGATCTCATACACAGAAAATACACTCCCGCCACTAACATTTGATAAATTTGCTACTCTGCTCATACACCTGTCTTCACGCTTTTCCCTGATTGGTCAATAGCCCTCATTTGTAACTGTCAGTCGAAATTTAACGCCCAGCCGGAGTACAAGTATGGATGTATGTATGTATGTACGTATGGATGTATGTGTATGTATGTATGTGTATGTATGTATGTATGTATGTATGTATGTATGTATGTATGTATGTACATCTCTCTCTCTCTCTCTCTCTCTCTCTCTCTCTCTCTCTCTCTCTCTCTCTCGTCCTGTTGCACAATAAAGGTAGTCTTCAAAATCCCAACAATTATAGAGATATCACCTTATTTCATTTTTATAACATGTGGCAGAAAAAAAACAGAGTGTTGCTATATTTTCCTGTGAAAAGATATCGATCTGGGAAACAATCAATGTTTCACACAACGAGCATATCTGATTTCTTTACTCGCATTAGGGGCGAGATCAATAGTTCAATGTAAGATATAAAAAAAAAACCTAAATGACCAAAATTGATAATTGGTTCAATTTTAAATCAGTATAAATATAATAGGGAGCCCTGTACATTTTTTATATGTACAATAAATTACGTCGCTGCATTGTTTGATATGGTTGGGGGACATCTCTGCAACGTCTACGGTTGCCTTTATTCTAATTTCTACCTTGTCTGTGTTCTAAACATCGTCAGTGTAATCACAGACAAATGAGATGTCTGTGGTGTACACCTGCAACGTATAAATTAGCATATTACTTAATAGCAAGGGACACTCAAGAGACACAAATTGATAATGCAGCTGTTTATCGTCTCATGTGTTTCACTCTTATACCACATCTATGTCGAGCTAGCTCACCAAGTTCTCTTGCTGGGGGTGGACAGGATCATGATAGCATTGATGTGGCAGACTGTCATGTCTACCAGGTGAAACTCGTGTCCGATAAGCATTGCGTTTTGCCCAGACACTAATCATGCATCTAGATACGTACATGGCTGATTCCCGGCAAACTTGAACTGACATGGCGATTACAAGAGACGAGTGGTTTGCACCAAATGTCCTCGCTTCCTACAACTGGAAGCGGCACTAATCCGTTGATTTGGTAACTGCTGCTGTTACACTGAAACCAAATAACATTTTCTCTGTACCCACATCAACAAACAATTCTGAAGCCCAGACTATATGTAATATTCTGACTCCGGAGTAACCATGAAACGTCAAACTCTGAAGATCATGTTGGTTGGAACAATTGTTGTCGTCATATACATGCTTTATGTGTCAACACCAATGGTAATGAACAGAATGGACTCTAACAGGTGGGTTGAATTATATGTGAAAAATTTATTTGTTCATCTTTCATATACAGACACCATTTCAGTGCATTAACACTGTTCTCCCAATGGAACCCGGGCTGTTACAAGATTACGTACACAGAAAAAAAGGGGAAAAAGGGACAAACCAGGACAAAAAGTTACAGATGCACAGTGTACTGTAAAAGATATCCACCCACATTACCAGACTACATTCTGAAGATGTCTTTTAAATATCGATGAGTTCGCAGCTGATCTTATGGATAAGGGTGGGATAAGGGTAGATTGTTCCATAGAACATCACCACGATCGTGAAATGCCCGTTTCCCATATTCAGTTTTAACTGTATTGATGTACATTGTATATGACACCTTTACTGGCCTGACTTGTGTAATATGAATATGAATTTGGTTGGAAAGATTGAACATTTCAGTGAGGTAATCATTTGCATTGTGTTAGAACTTCAGAAATAGCATTGTTATATTGACAACTTGAACATAGACACACACTGTACAGGATTAAGTACTTCTTACCACAGGGTACAGGGGGGAAATATGCAAAGATTTGCATATGTTTTGACAACTTTTACGGATGATACCAGAAATGCTGAGTGTAATTTATTTCCAAATGTTTATCAATAACTGTTATCAGTTATTATAACCAGTAAGTTTACACATAAAGGTGTTATTTGCTCAGCCACACTTCGAACTTGTTTTCGCCTGTTTTAAAATACGCCGTCTGGCTTATTATAAGCAAGAGAGACGAACTTTAATATTAGCTAATATTAATATTTCTCAACCAAAATTATCAGTTATAACCTTGTGATGTACATGTAATATCAAATTTAGATTAAAACATAAGTAAAATTTGTCTGAATGCGACTTTTGTTCCGTCATGTTAATCATATTTGCTCGGGATGTGTCAGTTCGGAGCTCGGAGCTCGGAGCTCCACGGAAAATCGGAAGTAAGCTTGCCGGCTGCTACATCGATAATCTACAAGATTTTTAGATAGAATAAATTTAGTAAATGAAAATAAATGTACCTCTACGTATCAGACTCATGCCACCTAAGGATATATGTAACGTGATGTGTGCATTTACATTTTGAAAGCACATAATTATTACGATAACTTGATCGTATCGCAGGATTGGCACTTGAATAGTAGAGAAAATAGTTCGGTAGAACAGGGGTGATATTGGATTTTGATCTGCCCTGTTTGACGTCACACAGGTGAAGATTTGCATGTATTTATGTGATAATGATCACTAGACGATAATGTCATCAAGTCTCACTATATCTCTCACGACTTTGCAAACATATAAAATAAAGAAACCCCCTACATCCTGAAACACATTTCCTTTACGACCCGGACTTTTTTTTTTAATTTGGTCTCATTGCTAAGTACCTCTGTCTCTAAAAATCAATGTATAAAATTGTTAAATCTGGTGCAAAAGCCGGAGACCTGCTGTTCCCCGGGATAAGGATTATAAAGAATTTATGCCATTTATACTTTAAAACCTGACAGATCACGTGGTTTTCCGTATGTTGAGTTTCAGTCATTTATGTAGTCTGTATTCAGACGGAGATGATATTTTGTCAAATTCCTAAAAACCCTTCTGAAATATGTTTTATTTATATACTAGATGTGTGGAAATACATAACCTATAACATACAATCTAATAGTCAACATGTACAATGCACATACAGAACGCGAGCTACTCTCTCAGTGAGGATCCGATCAGGGGCATGGGGAAACAATTCTGGTGAATTCCGAAAATGATAATGATAAACAAGTATTAAAGGCCCAATTCAAATGAATATGTATGAGTTACATCTACATACTTGCTATTTGGTATTGTGGGTATAAAGCCAGAAATGTTTTTTAAAAAACGGCGTTGTGATACACATGTACACGTACACTTTTCTGATCTTTTTAATTTGCTTTTACTTTGGACCCCAAAACATACAAAATGTTGGTCAGAATACCCTTCCTGTGATATTTTGATGAAATATTTACAGACAGCACAGGGGAAAGAAAACAGACATGCATGAAGGTCAAGAAGACAAAAACATTCTTTTCTTTTTGTGTAAAGGTTTAAAAAAAACGTTAAGGTTCAGTGGCTTAAACCAGAGTAGGTCGGGTTATCGAAAACACACACAAAAACATATTTGACCTCATTGCCAAGTACCTCTATCTCTAAAAATCAATTTATAAATCTGGCACAAAAGCTAGAGACCTGCTGTTCCCTAGGATGAGGCATTGTAAAGAATAATTTATTAAGTTTTTCTTTAATTTTTCTTGCCCATTATTGGATTCAGGTTTTAGTAACATCACATTGTTTTCTACTTCTATGTCTCGTTTCTCGCTTAATCTACAGTCTAGTTCCTGACGAACCGTATTCCGTATTCCGTATTCCGTATTCATAATTATGTTGGGTAACTGACTGCATCTCGGCTGCATCTAGACTAACAATTATGAAAGCAAATTCAATAACGTTACGTTGTCATATAAGTATTTGTGAAATTATTTCAGCAAAGCGCCGTCAGTTGAAGATCTTGATCGCATGGACATTCGTCATTTCTTAACAATGGTAAGCTTAAGTGTTCAAATTGTTTGTTCATTATAATTTTGTTCTCACCAATAAGTATGGATTCACGACCAAAAAACAACGTTAGCGTTGTTCAACAGCAACAACAACAACAACAACAACAACAACAACAACAACAACAACAACAACATGATTGTTAAAACTTACGGTACAAAGTATTAGCGGATAAAGTATATTTGTAGTTATGTATGCTATAATTAGGAACAACTGGAAATCAGTTTAGATTTCTACAAAAAGGATAAATATTCGAAAAGCATATTACCCTTGGAGATTAGAAATAACTTGGATTTTACTCACAAACATAGTAAAAACAAAAGCTGCATTTTTTCGACAGTATCTATCGACTGGTGGCGGTAATTTTGGTGATCTCAGCGGAATAGGAGATATCTCCTGTTGATTGACCATCAACATGCCAAACACACCATGCTTACAGCATTCTTTGTCATCTTTTTATTTTAGCCAATGTCCGAAGTAACAACAGTCATACCAAACACCAGCAAGACAACCTGTCAATCAAAGAAAAACCTGTTCCTGTTGAAAACACACAAAAGTGGAAGTAGCACATTACAGAATATTTTACTACGCTATGCAGATAAACATAATCTGACTTTAGTGTTGCCAAAAACGACTCATCAACTAGGATACCCAAACAGATTTAATCAAAGATTCGCAATTCCAGTGCCCTGGAACGAGTATAATATGTTCTGTCAACATTCACGTCTCAATTTACCTGGTAAGTGTATTGGTCAGAGGTCAAATAGGTAATGTCATGGTATGTATGTATGTATGTATGTATGTATGTATGTATGTATGTATGTATGTATGTATGTATGTATGCATATGTGTGTGTGTGTGCGTGCGTGCGTGCGTATGTATGTATGTATGTATGTATGTATGTATGTATGTATGCGTGCGTGTGTGTGTGTGTGTGTGTGTGTATGTGTCTGTCTGTATGTCATGACGATCAGAAAGCTTTATTCAAATTTTTTCGCAGTCTAACTACAAGTAATACTAAATCATCATTACCAACTCATGACACTGTTAATCAACTCATTGAAACCTTCAGCAAAATTCGAAGTAGCTTAGATGCACATTCTTCGGACATTAGCCTGCAATCTACTGTTACCGCAAATAACACTACAGCAACCATCTCATCCTTCCAACCTACAACAACTGATGAAGTCTAAAACATTATTAAGAAGGCACCATCTAAATCGTGTTGCCTTGACCCCATCCCTACAAACCTACTCAAGAAGACCCAACATACACTAATACCGTTAATAACCACCATTATCAACCTACCTCTCCCTCCAACATGGAACTGTTCCAGATGAATTCAAATCCGCTATTATTTCACCTCTCTTGAAGAAACCTCCACTGAATCCTGATATTCTAGAGAATTACAGACCCATCTCATATCTACCGTTCATCTCAAAAGTACTCGAAAAAGTCGTAGCCTCCAGACTCAATAAATATCTACGCACCAACTCACTCGTCGAACCATTACAATCTGCTTACAGACAGTTCCACAGCACTGAAACAGCACTCCTTAAGGTCCAAAATGACATCTTAACATCAATTGATACAGGACAATATGTCATCCTAGTTTTATTAGACTTATCTGCAGCTTTCGACACAATATACCATGTCATACTTCTCCAACGGTTATCTGCATTGGGCATCAACGGTCTCGCCTTGAAATGGCTATCATCATATGTCACAAACAGACACCAGTCAATTACAATAAATGGTTACTTCTCAACTGAAACCAGTCTTCAATATGGTGTACCACAAGGATCAGTACTCGGACCACTATTGTTTTCCCTCTACATAACTCCACTTGGCCAGATTATCCGTCAACACAATCTTAAATTTCACCAATATGCCGATGATAACGAACTGTACCTATTATTCACCAGACCTAACACTTCAACTGCAATCACACAAATTGAGAAGTGCCTTTGTGACATCAAGAGTTGGATGACAGATAACAAGCTGCAACTCAACGATGGAAAAACAGAAGTCCTGGTCTTACATTCCAAATTCGATAACAGTCCAAATCCTATCAGTAATATTCATATAAATTCAACAGTCATCATGCCAGTCACATTCGCATGCAACCTCGGAGTTACATTTGACAGCACCCTTCATCTTCGAAAACACATTGTTAGCACCTGCCAAAGTATCTACTTCCACATCAGACGTATCGGATAAATTCGACAGTTCCTGTCTACAGAAACCTGCCTCAAATTAATTCATTCTATTCTTGCTGCCAAACTAGACTACTGTAATTCCCTATTGTATGGCTTACCAACTGCACAACTCAGTCTGTTACAGAGAGCCCAGAATAGTGCCGCTCGACTCATCACCCGCACCAAGAAGCATGATCACATAACACCAATACTCCAACAACTACACTGGCTTCCAGTCACTTACAGAATACACTTCTAAATTCTGTTGATCACATATAAAGCGCTACATGGAAAGACTTCACATTACATTTCCGATCTCATTCAGCAAAGTAATCCAGGCAGATCACTCCATTCAGCAACAAACAACTACTCCACATACCCAAGACCAGACTCAAATCATATGGAGACTGATTATTCTCACACTCATCTCCCACATTATGGAATCATCTCCCCCTTGACATTCGCACCACACCTACTGTTGATATCTTCAAAGCCAAACTCAAAACTTATCTATTCCAAAGAGCATTCATGTGAACTGGAAGTGCCATTGGGCATCTTTTGATGGATATCAGGCGCTTTATAAATTTGTGTTTATTATTTATTTGTGTTTATTATGTGTGTATGTGTGTATGTATGTATGTATGTATGTATGTATGTATGTATGTATGTATGTATGTATGTATGTATGTATGTATGCGTGTGTGTGTGCGTGCGTGCGTGCGTGCGTATGTATGTATGTATGTATGTATGTATGTATGTATGTATGTATGTATGTATGCATGTATGTATGTACAATGTATGTATGTATATATGTGTGTATGTATGTGTCATATATCTCTATGGGGTGGGTAAGAATATTGGCAGTATTCATACCGTATACACAGACAGACAGACAGACAGACAGACAGACAGACAGACAGACAGACAGACAGACAGACAGACAGACAAAATCTGTTTTCTTTGCTTGGAAATATTGTTCACTCACGTGTACATGTTTTGTCTTACTATATCCTGTATTGTATTCCCATTGTTCCACACTTTCATTGTATTCCACTATGTGTTGGTAATCAGGCTATAATGACTTTATTTCCTTGTGACATTACAGAAGTCATGGAATTGATGCCAGACGACACTGTCTTCGTAACGATCATACGTGAACCAGTTGCGCATTTCGAGTCATTATTTACGTACTACAATATAGGTGGCAAACTCCAAATTCGAGGACCAAGCAAACTTGAACAATTTCTAGGTAATCCAGAGAAATACGTACAAAGACTTACGTATAAGACGTACAATAGCACCAATCCTTACCTTCGAAATAATTACATGTTTGACTTGGGATTCAGCGAGGAACAATGGAAGACCAACTCACAGGTTACTAAACTGATCGAAAGGGTGGATCAAATATTTGACTTTGTTCTTATCATGGAGTATTTCGACGAATCTTTGATATTATTGAGATACACCATGTGTTGGGACATAGAC
Source organism: Glandiceps talaboti (assembly GCF_964340395.1). Taxonomy (NCBI): domain Eukaryota; kingdom Metazoa; phylum Hemichordata; class Enteropneusta; family Spengelidae; genus Glandiceps; species Glandiceps talaboti. The sequence continues at coordinate 11,030,646 of NC_135571.1, forward strand.
AGTCTTGTGTATTTTAGTTTCAATATACGTAAAGAAACTTCAGTACATGCTATATCACACTGGATGCAAGGTGAAATCAGAAGGTGGAACTCAGCAGATGCCCAACTCTATTCTTACTTCAACGAAACATTTTGGAAGAAAGTAAAAGCGTTTGGTGAGCAAAGAATGGAGGAGGAATTACGGGCATTGAAAGAACGAAAACGGGAGTACTGGGACACATGTATTGGTAACGTCACAGCAAACGGGAAAGGCGTCTGGCATTTACCGGGAGTCGATGTCCAAAGTTACAGCCTGAAAAACTCAGCCAAGGATAATAAAGATTGTGTTCAGATGACGAAACCAGAAAAACCCTTCACATATGAATTGGCTTCTAAACTTAAAAAGCGTATACGTAGCCATGATTATCATCAACATCGCATTACTGCCATTTAATGCAATAAATACTAGAGGGGCAGGGAAGGAGGAGTGTTCGTATTGCATTCAGTATTGGAGGGGCAGGAGAGGAGATGGGCGTTAATGTAATCAATATGGGGGGGGGCTCATGGAAGTAGGGGTATTCTTATTACAACCAGTATTGGAGGGGCAGGGTAGGAGTGGATATTTTTGTTGCATAAATTAATAGATCTAGACATGTTAGAGATGGCCAACCTGATTTCTAATATCGAAAAATCGGTATAAATTGTTTTTATTGTTGATGAGTGCATCAAATACGACAGCGGATACCACGCTTTTCCCTAAGACAGGCCATATTACTACCACACCAGAAAGACTATAATTGGGTGTGACGATGTTTTTTGTTCCATCTCACATTGTAACAACAATCACACAGAGTACAGGCACTGATAGTGCGCATGCGCATGAACTCTTACATTTTATCTCAATGTGAACACAAATGAAACAGTTCTGTTTAAATCTTCATTGTTTTATCCAACAGTGATATGTCGATTTTTTTTCACAGTAGACATGAAATGTATTCGATATGTTTGCGCGCTATCAGTGTCTGCATTTTGTTTTTATGTAATTTTGTAACATGAAAACGTTAGGTGAGATGTAAAAACAGTGGTTTGCTCCAAATGTACTCGCTTCCTACAACTGGTAGCGACACTAATCCGCCGATTTGGTAACTGCTGCTGTTACACTGCAACCAAATAACATTTTCTCTGTACCCACATCAACAAACAATTCCGAAGCCCAGACTATATGTAGTATTCTGACTCCGGAGTAACCATGGATGGTCAAACTCTGAAGATCATGTTGGTTGGAACAATTGTTGTCGTCATATATATACTTTATGTGTCAACACCAATGGTAATGAACAGAATGGACTCTAACAGGTGAGTTGAATTATATGTGAACAATTTATTTATTCATCTTTCATATCCAGACACCATTTCAGTGCATTAGCACTGTTCTCCCAATGGAACCTGTTACAAGATTACGTACACAGAAAAAAAAAGAAAAAAAAGGGACAAACCAGGACAAAAAGTTACAGATGCACAGTGTACTGTAAAAGATATCCACCCACATTACCAGACTACATTCTGAAGATGTCTTTTAAATATCGATGAGTTCGGAGCTGATTTTATGGATAAGGGTGGGATAAGGGTAGATTTATCCATAAAAAAGCACCACTATCGTGAAATGCCCGTTTCCCATATTCAGTTTTAACTGTATTGATGTATATGTTACCTTTACTGGCCTGACTTGTGTTATGAAGATGAATTTGGTTGGAAAGATTGAACATTTCATTGATGTAATCCCTTGCATTGTGTTAGAACTTCAAAAATAGCATTGTTATATTGACAACTTGAACATAGACACACACTGGGGTATACATGTTGACAAGAGAAAATCAAGAATTTCTGAAATGACAATTAGCAAAAATCAATCTACCTTCATTATCAATAGCATTGTCCTCATTTGAAATTTCACATTCACAGGACTGACTGAAAATAATAGAAACACCGCAACTATGTGTAGACTGAGCAAAGGAGTGAAAGATACGACCTTTCCATTCTTTCCCTATTTGAGACTTTAATTCTGGTGTAAGATAGGTCTCTTGCAGCAAACCAATTTGAGCTTTTTGTTGCTTCAGCCAGTGAAAAAATTTCAAACGTTTTGTTTTGTTACGAATTCCTTTAACATTAATTGAAATTATATTAACATTGTCCATTAACACTTAACTAAAAAAACAGGGTTCGATTTGTCATTTTGGTACTTTGTACAAAGAGTTTGAGTTCACTGTCTCTCTTTTTCTGTGTTTGCTGTCAGCTTTACCTTTTAAAGAAGCTTCTCAGTGCCCTCCTTCCGTCAGGACTCGACCGAACATACATTTGCCTTTGTTGTTTGTTTTTCTCTGAAACATTTGCGAGGTTCGACTGCATCTGATTCTCAGAGAGTAGAGATGGGCTTGTGTCCGTCTCGGCTTGTTTTCTCGCCGGCAGTTGATGTTTATTGGTCGATGGAGTCGCGATATTGACATAGGAAGAATGTGCTTCATCAATCACATTTAAGTTTTCAGTTCTTTTGGGACTAAAACAAGGTGAGCGCGAATCCGCACTAACAACATTCTGTTGTGCTGACACATTTTTGAAATAAGCCTGTGCAGAGTTGTTAGTCGTTTGTATTGTGTGCGAAAACACACAAGTATCATCTCTGGGCTGGTTAGTATTAGAACCAACAGATAACTGCTCTGGTTCAGAAATTAAAGGTACGACAGGAGAGGCTGGTACAGTTATGTCAATGTTATTCGTGTAATTAGGCTGACTTTCTTCACGCGACTGCATGGTTTCAGCTCTCGAAACGGGATCAACGCTGTTCGCATCGTCTCGATATTCAGTTTGCATGTCAGAAACATGTGTAGAGACACTACCTGATCTCGGTCTGTTAACGGTGGGTTGACCGAAATAAAATATACGCACGGGAAATCCGGCGATAGAAACGTCAAATCTTGGAATTGGTTCGGACGGCTGTTCCTTGATGTAGAAAACTCTGTCACCGTTGAAACAATTAGTATGTTTACCATTATAGCGAAGTCTTTCCTTTAGTGACTCTACTCACAAACTCGCAACCAAAGGCAGAAAGATCTTCAAGTAGAGCGTCCTCATCGACTGAAAATGGCGTCTTTTACTCTCACCTTCATAGCGCCTATGCGACGCATACGTGAGGAAAAGGCGAAAGGGTTGTGTTCCAAAATTTCAACGTTCATACCTCTAATTGACAGCTGCTCCTGTAGTAAGTCGTGCTTGCTTTCCAAAGAGTTCGCATAAATTCTCCATAAGGCTCTACCACATTGAATCGAAATAAGGTTATCGGGATCTATGACTTGAATAAGTGCGTGATACACCTCTTCGTCCTTTAGAGGGTTACGGATTAGCTAATATTAATATTTCTCAACGAAAATTATCGGTTATAACCTTGCGATGTACATGTAATATCAAATTTAGTTTAAAACGTAAGTAGAATTTGTCTGAATGCGAATTTTATTCCGTCATGTTAATCATATTTGCTCGGGGTGTGTGGATTCGTAATCGCCAGTCTATTTCTGACCTATGGCCTACAATGCCGAAAAGTAGAATTTATTCCCATAATTCCGAAATACTTTGGATCGTAACATCAGTTCGGACCTCTGAACTCGACGGAAAATCGGAAGTAAGCTTGCCGGCTGCTACATCGATAATCTACAAGATTTTTAGATAGAATAAATTTAGTAAATGAAAATAAATGTACCTGTACGTATCAGACTCATGCCACCTAAGGATATATGTAACGTAATGTGTGCATTTACGTTTTGAAAGCACATAGTTATTACGATAACTTGATCGTAGAGTAGGATTGGCGGGAACACTTGAACAATAGAGAGAAAATAGTTCGGTAGAACAGGGGTGATGTGGGTTTTTGATCTGCCCTGTTTGACGTCACACAGGTGAAGATTTGCATGTATTTATGTGATAATGATCATTAGACGATAATGTCATCAAATCTCACTATTTCTCTCACGACTTTGCAAACATAAAAATAAAGAAACCCCCTACATCCTGAAACACATTTCCTTTACGACCCAGATTTTTTTTAATTTGGTCTCATTGCTAAGTACCTCTGTCTCTAAAAATCAATGTATAAAATTGTTAAATCTGGTGCAAAAGCCGGAGACCTGCTGTTCCCCGGGATAAGGATTATAAAGAATTTATGCCATTTATACTTTAAAACCTGACAGATCACGTGGTTTTCCGTATGTTGAGTTTCAGTCATTTATGTAGTCTGTATTCAGACGTAGATTATATTTTATCGAATTCCTAAAAAAAAAAAATTGAAATGTTTTAGTTATATACTAGTTGTGTGGAAATACATAACCTATGACATACAATCTAATAGTCAACATGTAATGCACATACAGAACGCGAGCGACTCACTCAGTGAGGATCCAAACAGGGGCATGGGGCAACAATTCTGTTGAAATCCGAAATTGATAATGATATACATGTATTAAAGGCCCAATTCAGATGAATATGTATTAGTTACATTTACATACTTGCTATTTGGTATTGTGGGTATAAAGCCAGAAATGCAATATTAAAAAAACCGGCGTTGTGATACACATGTACACGTACATTTTTCTGGTCTTTTTAATTTGCTTTTACTTTGGACCCCAAAACATACAAAATGATGGTCAGAATACCCTTCCTGTGATAGTTTGATGAAATATTTACTGACAGCTCTGGGGAAAGAAAACAGACATGCAAGAAGGTCAAGAAGACAAAAAACTTCTTTTCTTTTTGTGTAAAGGTTTAAAAAAAAAAACGTTAATGTTCAGTGGCTTAAACCAGAGTAGGTCGGGTTATCGAAAACACACACAAAAACATATTTGACCTCATTGCCAAGTACCTCTATCTCTAAAAATCAATTTATAAAATTGATAAATCTGGCACAAAAGCCGGACACCTGCTGTTCCCTGGGATGAGGGATTGTGAAGAATAATTTATTAAGTTTTTCTTTAATTTTCCCTGTGCATTATTTAAATTCAGTTTTCAGTAACATCACATTGTTTTCTACTTCTATGTCTCATTTCTCGCTTAATCTACAGTCTAGTTCCTGACGAACCGTATTCCGTATTCATAATTCTGTTGGGTAACTGACTGCATCTAGGCTGCATCTAGACTAAGTTCAATAACGTTACGTTGTCGTATAACTATTTGTGAAATTATTTCAGCAAGGTGCCGTCAGTTGAAGATCTTGATCCCATGGAAATTCGTGATTTCTTAACAATGGTAAGTGTAAGTGTTCAAATTGTTTGTTCATTATACCTTTGTTCCCACCAATAAGTATGGATTCACTACCAAAAACAACGTTAGCGTACAACAACAACAACAACAACAACAACAACAACATGATTGTTAAAACTTACGGTACAAAGTATTAGCGGATATAGTATATTTGTAGTTGTATATGCTATAATTAGCAACAAATCGCAATCAGTTTAGATTTCTACAGAAAGGAGAAATGTTCGAAAAGTATATTACCATTGGAGATTCGAAATAACTTGGATTTTACTCACAAACATAGTAAAAACAAAAGCTGCATTTTCTCGAGAGTATCTACCGACTAGTGGCGCTAATTTTGGTGATCCCAGCGGAATAGGAGATATCTCCTGTTAAATGACCATCAACATGTCAATCACACCATGCTTACAGCGTTCTTTGTCATCTTTTAATTTTAGCCAATGTCTGAAGTAACAACAGTCATACCAAACACCAGCAAGGCAAACTGTCAATCAAAGAAAAACCTGTTCCTGTTGAAAACACACAAAAGTGGAAGTAGCACATTACAGAATATTTTACTACGCTATGCAGATAAACATAATCTGACTTTAGTGTTGCCAAAAACTACTCATCAACTAGGATACCCAAACAGATTTAATCGAAGATTTGCAATTCCAGTGCCCTGGAACGAGTATAATATGTTCTGTCAACATTCACGTTTCAATTTACCTGGTAAGTGTATAGGTCAGAGGTCAAATATGTATGTATGTATGTATGTATGTATGTATGTATGTATGTATGTATGTATGTATGTATGTGTGTGTGTATGTATGTATGTGTGTGTATGTATGTATGTGTGTGTATGCATGTATGTATGTATGTATGTATGTATGTATGTATGTATGTATGTATGTATGCATGCATGTGCGTGCGTGTGTGCTTATGTATGTATGTATGTATGTATGTATGTATGTATGTATGTATGCATGCATAAAACATGTATGTATGCATACAAGTGTGTGTATGTCTGTCTGTCTGTATGTATGTATGTGTGTGTGTGTGTGTGATGTATCTATGGGAATGGGTAAGGATATTGGAAGTATGCGTGTACACATACATACACACACGCATGTCACAGACAGACAGACAGACAGACAGACAGACAGACAGACAGACAGACAGACAGACAAAATATGTTTTCTCTGCTGGGAAATATTGTTAACTCACGTGTACATGTTTTGTCTTCCTATATCTTGTATTGTATTCCCATTGTTCCACACTTTCATTGTATCCCACTATGTGTTGGTAATCAGGCTATAATGACTTTATTTCCTTGTGACATTACAGAAGTCATGGAATTGATGCCAGACGACACTGTCTTCGTAACGATCTTACGTGAACCAGTTGCGCATTTCGAGTCATTATTTACGTATTACAATATAGGTGGCAAACTCCGAATTCGAGAACCGAGCAAACTTGAACAATTTCTACGCAATCCAGAGAAATACGTACAAAGACGTACGTATAAGACGTACAATAGCACCAATCCTTACCTTCGAAATAATTACATGTTTGACTTGGGGTTCAACGAGGAACAATGGAAGACCAACTCTCAGGTTACTAAACTGATCGAAAGGGTGGATCAAATATTTGACTTGGTTCTTATCATGGAGTATTTCGACGAATCTTTGATATTATTGAGATACACCATGTGTTGGGACATAGACAGTCTTGTGTATTTTAGATTCAATATACGTAAAGAGACTTCAGTGTATACTAATATATCACACTGGATGCAAGGTAAAATCAGAAGGTGGAACTCAGCAGATGCCCAACTCTATTCTTACTTCAACGAAACATTTTGGAAGAAAGTAAAAGCGTTTGGTGAGCAAAGAATGGAGGAGGAATTACAGGCATTGAAAGAAAGAACACGGATGTACTGGGACACTTGTATTGGTGACGTCACAGCAGACAAGAATGGCGTCCATCATGCACAGGGAGTCGATATCCTAATCTACAGCCTGAAAAACTCAGCGAAGAATAATAAAGATTGTGTTCAGATGACGAAAGCAGAAAGATTCTTCACATATGAATTGACTTCTAAACTTAAAAAGCGTATACGTAGCCATGATTATCATCAACATCGCATCACTACCATTTAATGCAATAAATACTAGAGGGGTAGGGAAGGAGGGATGTTCTTATTGCATTCAGTATTGGAGGGGCAGGAGAGGAGATGGACGTTATTGTAATCAGTATGGGGGGGGTCATGGAAGGAGGGTTCTTCTTGCAATGAGTATTGGAGGGGCAGGGTAGAAGGGGATATTTTTATTGCATAGATTAATAGATCTAGTAGTGTTAGAGATGGCCAACCTGATTTCTAATATCGAAAAATCGGTATAAATTGTTTTTATTGCAGATGAGTGAATCAAATACGACAGTGGATACCACGCTTTCCCCTAAGACAGACCGTGTTACTACCACACCAGAAAGACTATAATTGGGTGTCATGATGGTTTTTGGTATATCTCACATTGTAACAACAATCACACAAACAAAATACAGGCACTGATAGCGTGCATACACATGAAATATTACATTTTATCGCAATATGAACACAAATAAAACAGTTCTGTCGTATTAAAATCTTCATTGTCTCTTCAACAGTGATGTTAATTTTTGTTCACAGTATTTGATATGTTTGCATGCTATCAGTGTCTCTATTTTGTTTTATGGAATTTTGTAACATGAAAACATTAGGTGAGATGTAAAAAAAAACAAAAAAAAACAACAACCGTGCCACTGAATTGAAACTCTATAGACACCCTAGTTTGGTAGTAAAAAACATGATACCGCCTAATATTGAAACTCTATAGACACTCTAGTTAGTAGTACCTATATAGTCTGTAAGATATATACGACATGCTATGCTACGGTTATCGGCTCCTGACCGGTGCATGAGGGCGCCCCTTCACGACGTACCTCAGCTCCTGTGAGATACTACATGTGTTACTGAAATTTGAAAAGTAGCTTAGATACATTATAACATAAATCAATTAATTAGTTAATTAATTATAAAAACAAAAACTTTACAGACTTTTTAAAAGTAAGTTTAACTTGAGATTGGAGAACGGATGTATAGACAAAATTGTGGATTTTTAAATTTTAAAGTTGTGTTTTTATCACTGTAGTATTTCACCAATTGAAATACAATTGGAATAATATGTTACTCAGCAAGTTCGTGACAAAACTGAAAATTTATTGCGATTTGCATGACAAAGAAGCCAACACATTTTCCTTTTAAATTGAGAGATATTTTAAAGACTTATTTTATTAGATGTGTGGTATGATTTGTTTTATCGTCGAGACAATTTACTGTAAATGGTCTTTTGATTTGATTACTTTTCACAGAGGGTCAAAGGTTAATTGGTTATATTTACGATGGACAAAGAAAAAAGACTGAGAAACATGTCATCATTAATAAAACATGGCAAATATAAATAATAATGTTATAAAAGTGGCACAAACTGAGTTTATAATTACACCCAAAAACATATCAAGTCAGTTTATACTGGTTACTGGGTTAGGGATATTAACATTAGTATGTAAGAAATGGAAATTGCAATACATTTTTCTACTTTACAGCTCAGGCGACTATATTTTCATCTTCGTCTTTTTAGAGTACTTTCCACTTCAAAGGCAAAAATGTTCAGGTAAGGGAGCCATATGTATGTATGTATGTATGTATGTATGTATGTATGTATGTATGCATGCATGCATGCATGCATGCATGTATGTATGTATGTATGTATGTATGTATGTATAAAGGTGGTCTTCAAAATCCAATATAATAGAGATATGACCTTAATGCTTAATTCACTGAGAGACAATGTGTTACTTCAATCTTAAATCAGCGGTCGGCTAGTTCATTGGGCAGATACAGTGCACGGGTTGCCTTTCCAACCGTCATACGGCTTCAGCACAGTTGATAACATTGTTTGCTTTGAACATTATGATTCAGAAATACATCTTTGCCACATATTTTTTTTTCTGTCAACAGATGTTGAGGATGGATTTTATTTCCTATCAGACTGTCTCATGCACCACAATCTAAGGGAAAAACTACTTACCAAAGTGGCCGTATATACAACCTATGATAGAAAAAATATATGCTCTCATGTTATGTAATAAGAATTTTGTAATAATCAACTTGGCAATTTTTGTGTACAAATCTTTCAAATTAAGATAAGAATGCATTTGATTATTTATTCATTCATTCATTCATTCATTCATTCATTCATTCATCTATGTGTTTTTTTGTCCAATCTATGCTGTAGCCATTTATATTTTACTCACGTTTGTGTGATTTGGACCTGTATATATATATAATATATTTATAAATATATTATCTAGATTTCAATTTTATAACATGTGGCAGGAAAAAAGAGAGTGTTTTTATATTTTCATGTGAAAAGATATCGAGCTGGGAAACAATAGGATAAAAAACTAAATTCTTGTAGTTTGGCCTCACACCCCTCTCCCTCCACCTTTTTTTTACCAAAATTGATAATTTATTTCATACAGCAAAATTAATTTTAAATCAGTGTCAATATATTAGGGAGTTTCTGTACATTTTTGATACGTACAATAAATTACGTCATTGCGTTGTTTATATTTTATATCCTAATACCAGGTTTGAGTTCAGTCAAATGCGAGGATAGTCAGCTTAGGTCGGTCGGTCGATAATTAGTCAGTGCTTTGAAGCACAGGCGTTGGGGGACATCTCTCTGCAACGTCTACGGTTGAATTAAGTTCCCTTCGTTCTAATTTCTCCCTTGTCTGTGTTCTCAATATCGTCAGTGTAATAATCCCTGTAACTTATAAATTATCATATTACGTAATGGCTAGGGACACTCTAGTGACGCAAATTGATAATGCAGCTGTTTGTCGTCTCATTGTGTTTCACTCTTATGTCACGTCTATATCCGAGCTGGCTTGCTCGTCGAGTTCTCTTGCTGGTGGTAGACGGGATCATGATAGCATTGGTGTGGCAAACTGTCATGTCTACCAGGTGAAATTCGTGTCCCGATAAGCATTGCGTTTTGCCCAGACACCAATCATGCATCTAGGTACGTACATGGATGATTCCCCGCAAACTTGAAGTGACATGGCGATTACAAGAGACGAGTGGTTTGCACCAAATGTCATCGCTTCCTACAACTGGTAGCGACACTAATCCGTCGATTAGGTAACTGCTGCTGTTAACTATACACTGCAATTCGTCGATTATACATTCACAGACTGTATATGATACATTTCACTCGTGACACTTCATAAAACAACAAGGTAACTGCTGTTGTTTACCTACACACTGCAACCAAATAACAGTTTCTCTGTACCCACGTCAACAAACAAATCTGAAGCCCAGACTATATAGCATTCCGAGTCCGAAGTAACCATGAAGAAGGGTCAAATTCTGAAGATCATGTTGGGTGGTACAATTCTTGTCGTCATGTACATGCTTTATGTGTCAACGCCCATGGTAATGAACAGAATGGACACCAACAGGTGGGTTGAATAATTATATGTGAATACCAGAATAGAGAAATCCCTTGCATTGTGTAACTTTTAAAAATAGCATTGTTATATTGACAACTTGAACATAGACACTGTACAGGATTAGTACTTCTTACCACAGGCTACAGGAATATATGCAAAGTTAACATATGTTTTGACAACTTTTACGGATGATACCAGAAATGCTGAGTGTAATTTATTTCCATATGTTTATCTTTAACTGTTATCAGTTATTATAACCAGTAAGTTTACACATAAAGGTGTTAAATGCTCAGCCACACTTCGAACTTGTTTTCGCCTGTCTTAAATTACGCCGTCTGGCTTATTATAAGCAAGGGAGACAAACTTTTAATATTAGCTCCGGTAGAGGACTCATACATGTCAAACAGTGAGTCAACATGTTGACAACTAAAGACTATGAGCTAAACAGCAAATGTTTACACAAGGTATCCAAATCTTTGCATATATGCCTCCACTTCCCTGTGTCTGTAGGCTGCTATTCAGTCTCTGTATACAAACGTCACACAGACTGAATTAAAGTTTACATTGCCATGGTTATGTGTGTTTGATCAGGGTGGTGCCGTGACACATTTCTAGCAATATATCACGCGGATAGTGAAGAGCGAAACGTTCTCCACAGAGTCGTGTTGTAGATAGCTAGTTGAAAGCAAATTGCCGTACCATGTTGAAACACTGTCCCTTTGTTAGATCTTTGGTTCAAACGTGGGTTATACTTCCATGGTTCAAAGCATTCACTCTAACTTTCTCCATGCCCCTAATAGTCCAATCTTGGTCCATAAATTTGCTCCGCATCTCACCATTTTAATAACTAGGTGATATTACAGTGGTATGGATTTAGGCCATCCAACCCACATACAGCTCTCTCATAAAAGGCCAAACCGTAAGTGTTGTCATGAAGTACATGGGAATAATGGACACTCCTCACGAAGACTGTCTTGATTTCAAAGGAAGTGTTGACATACACGAAACTTTGTGACACCACATTGTTGGCTGATTTGCAATATTGTGAATTTGGTCAACCATGCAGTTCCATTATGAAGTAACCACAGTGTTGGTTCGTGATAGTATAGTACCGTACAGTACAGTGTAGTGCAGTGCAGTACAGTGCAGTACAGTACACTATACTGCAGTACAGTGTACTGCACTAACTACACTACACTACAGTGGAGTACAGTTTATTTGACATGTCATGACATGATTTAAAAAAAAATACATTATCTAGAGTCAAAAGCAACATACAGAAACAACAAAAACAAAAATAATAGATAATTATAAATATATATAAAAACACTAAACTACAGTATTGAATACAATGATAATAATGAATTAGAGAATTTTCCAAAGCTATTAGAAATAAAACTCATAATTCTTTTGAATGATGGGTTTCATTACTAATATTAGCCCACACACCTACTCCATGGCAGTACAGTTAAGACACCTTTGTAACCTTTGTTATATATATATATATATATATATATATATATAACTTACATACTAACACTTCATTTCCACTAGATTATAAATTAAAAATAAGTGAACAACAAAATACATTTGAACAGACGTGGAAGTGAGAATAAAAATATATATAGTTTGACATATTGATCAAGAAAAACTTATAAATAATAATTAAAAAAATGGCCGTGATACAGAACTTATGATATGTGATAATAGGCAAAAGAAGAAAAAAACACTGTTCTAATTTCAAAGCAGAGTGGGTAGGTGGGATTTTTGTTCAGGTTGTTATTATGTATGTACAGGTTAACAGAGATTTCTCGACGTGTTCGCACTTGCTGTATGATATGCAGATGACATTGTGTGCTACACTGTATTCTGCTATGTTGTTTTGATCACAAGTAGACTATAATGTCATCAAATCTCACTATTTCTCTCACGACTTTGCAAAATTTTTCGATTTGTCAATATTTTTTTTTGAATTACCCCCAAAAAGGTTTTGGGTCAGTAGTTGGGTTGGGTTAATATCGGGACAACACAATTTGTTTTTTTTGCCCAAATGATAAAAAAATATTAAAATTATACACTGCAGATTTCTTTGATTTTCTTTGAATATCATATATTGATGGGCGTGATATTTTCTTAACGTTAAATCAACATTCATATCGATTACATTGAAAATAAACAAACCCCTTACATTCTGAAATATCATTTTTTTTTTAAATATGGCCTCATTGCAAAGTACATGTACCATTGTCTGGTTAAATCTGGCACAAAAGCCAGAGACCTGGTGTTCCCCGGGATGAGGATTATGAAGAATTCACGACATTTGCTGTATGACCCGACAGATTATGTGATGTTCCTTATGTTCAGTTTCAGTCATTTATGTTGTAAAATTAAAGGGGCTGAAATGTAATACTTTTGTTAAAGAGGAACAAGGGCGTGGCTAGACTGTAGTGACGTCATCAGTCTGGGCTTATCAGCCTGCCCAAATTTCATCTTATACATAATTCTTTGACCCAGAAAAAAACTCTAGCACCAACTTACGCCGCGTCATTTATTATTTTCTACCTAGGAGTGTGTGTGTTTCTGATTGTTCACAGTCTGGGTTTTATTTTATATTAACTTGTCTTTTTAATTTGCTTTTACTTTGGACCCAAAAACATACAAAATGTTGGTCAGAATGCCCTTCCTGTGATAGTTTGATGAAATATTTACAGACAACGATATCCCTAGGAAAACAAAACAGACATGGTCAAATAGACAAACACATTTCTAATCTTTTTTTTTGTAAAGGTTTAAAAAATGTTAAGGGTCAGTGGCTTAAACCATGGTAGCTCAGGTTATCGAAAACACACACACACAAATATTTGGCCTTATTGCCAAGTACCTCTATCTCTAAAAATCAATTTATAAAATTGATAAATCTGGCACAAAAGCCGGAAGCCTACTGTTCCCTGGGATGAGGGATTGTGAAGAATAATTTTATGATGTTTTTCTTTAATTTTCCCTGTGCATTATTGAATTCAGTTTTGAGTAGCATCACATTTTTTCTACTTCTATCATCTATGTCAACTTTTTGCAGTCTCGTTTCTCGCTTAATCTAGTCTAGTTGCTGACGGACCATATTCCGCACTACGTTATCTTTAGACCATACCATCTAGTCAATCCTGTTACTCTCGCACATAATTCTGTGCTCCCCCTACAGCGTTCATATAAACATGATGACATTGTCTCGTCCCCACTTGATTTTAGTTTAAATAGACTGGAGGTGGAGTCCTGGTTAGACGTTTGCATATCATATTAGTCCTAGATGCTAGAAACATGAGAACGATGATGGCAGCCTGTCAATTTCTGATGGATTACTACTGACATACGCCATTCGCACCCACCATGAACCACAAGTACCGCCTTGAGTAACGGGATTGACTAGATGGTATATAGTACTATGAAGTTAACGTAGTATGGAATACGGTCCATCAGCAACTAGACAACACTTAATCTGTCTCGTATCCTCTGCTACTAATCAGGTGTGGAGTATTCTGCTAACGGCTATGGAGTGGGGTGGCTAACTGCGTTGGGTAACTGACTGCATCTAGGCTGCATCTAGACCAATGAATTCAATAACGTTACGTTGTCGTATAACTATTTGTGAAATTATTTCAGCAAAGCGCCGTCAGTTGAAGATCTTGATCGCATGGACATTCGTGATTTCTTAACAATGGTAAGCTTAAGTGTTCAAATTGTTTGTTCAATATACCTTTGTTCCCACCGATAAGTATGGATTCACTATTTAAAAACAATGTTAGTGTTGTTCAACAACAACAACAACAACAACAACAACAGCAGCAGCAACAACAACAACAACAACAACAACAACAATACAATTGTTAAAACTTTCTGTACAAAGTATCAGCGGATGTAGTATATAAAAAGCGTATTTCCTTGGACATTCAAAATAACTTGGATTATACTCACAAACATAGTAAAAACAAAAACGGCATTTTCTATAGTAGCTACCGACTGGTGGTGCTGATTTCGGTAAACAAAACGGAATAGAAAACTCCTGATGATTGACCATCAACATGTCAATCACACCATACTTACAGCGTTCTTTGTCATCTTTTTCATATCAGCCTTCTGAAATGTTCGAAGTAACAACAGTCATACCAAACACCAGCAAGACAACCTGTCAATCAAAGAAAAACCTGTTCCTGTTGAAAACACACAAAAGTGGAAGTAGCACATTACAGAATATTTTACTACGCTATGCAGATAAACATAACCTGACTTTAGTGTTGCCAAAAACTACTCATCAACTGGGATACCCAAACAGATTTAATCGAAATTTTGCAATTCCAGTGCCCTGGAACGAGTATAATATGTTCTGTCAACATTCACGTTTCAATTTACCTGGTAAGTGTATAGGTCAGAGGTCAAATAGGTATGTAATGTATGTATGTATGTATGCATGTGTGTGTATGTTTGTGTGTTTGTATGTATGTATGTATGTATGTATGTATGTATATACATATGTATGTATGTATGTATGTATGTTATGTATGTATGTATATGTATGTATGTATATGTATGTATATTTGTGTGTAAGTATGTATATATGTATGTATGTATGTATGTATGTATGTATGTGTGTGTATGTATGTATGTATATATGTATGTATGTATGTATGTATGTATGATTGTATGTATGTATGTATGTATGTATGTATGTATGTATGTATGTATGTTTGTGTATATGTGTGTGTATGTTTGTGTGTGTGTATGTATGTATGTATGTATGTATGTATGTATGTATGTATGTATGTATGTATGTGTATGTATGTGTGTGTACGTATGGATGTGTGTATGCATGTGTGTATGTATGTATGTATGTATGTATGTATGTGTGTATGTATGTATCATTTATGTATGTATATTTGCATGTGTGTATGTATGTATATATGTATGTATGTATGTATGTATGTATGTATGTATGTGTGTGTGTGTATATGTATGTATGTATCTCTGTATCTCTGCATCTCTGTATCTATGGGGGTGGGTAAGGATATTGGAAGTATGAGTATATACACATAGACACAAACATGTCAAAGACAGACAGACAGACAGACAGACAGACAGACAGACTGACAGACAGACTGACAGACAAAATTTGTTTTCTCTGCTGGGAAATATTGTTCATTCACGTGTACATGTTTTGTCTTACAATATCCTGTATTGTATTCCCATTGTTCCACACTTTCATTGTATTCCACTATGTGTTGGTAATCAAGCTATAATGACTTTATTTCCTTGTGACATTACAGAAGTCATGGAATTGATGCCAGACGACACTGTCTTCGTAACGATCTTACGTGAACCAGTTGCGCATTTCGAGTCATTATTTACGTACTACAAGATAGGTGACAATCTCAGAATTCGAGGACCAAGCAAACTTGAACAATTTCTACGTAATCCAGAGAAATATTACAAGATGCACAATAACGGTAAACGTTACCTTCAAAATAATTACATGTTTGACTTGGGGTTCAGCGAGGAACAATGGAAGACCGACTCTCAGGTTACTAAACTGATCGAAAGGGTGGATCAAACATTTGACTTGGTTCTTATTGCGGAGTATTTCGACGAATCTTTGATATTATTGAGATACACCATGTGTTGGGACATAGACAGTCTTGTGTATTTTAGTCTCAATGCACGTAAAGAGACTTCAGTGCATACTATATCACACTGGATGCAAGGTAAAATCAGAAGGTGGAACTCAGCAGATGCCCAACTCTATTCATACTTCAACGAAACATTTTGGAAGAAAGTCAAAGCTTTTGGTGAGCAAAGAATGGAGGAAGAATTGCGGGCATTGAAAGAACGAAAAGAGGTGTACTGGGACACATGTATTGATGACGTCACAGCAAATGGGAAAGGCATCTGGCATTTACCGGGAGTCGATGTCCAAAGTTACAGCCTGAAAAACTCAGCCAAGGATAATAAAGATTGTGTTCAGATGACAAAACCAGAAATGCCCTTCACACATGAATTGGTTACTAAACTTAAAAACCGTATAAATGAATATCATCAACATCGCATTACTGCCATTTAATGCAATAAGTACTGGAAGGGCAGGGAAGGATAAAAGAGTTATTACAATCAGTTTTTGTTGTTTGTTTGTGGTTTGTTTTTGTGTTTTTTTGGGGGGTTTCATTGAAGGAGGGGGTGTTCTTTATTGCAATCAGTATTGGAGGGGCAGGGTAGGAGTTGATATTTTTGTTGCATAAATTAATAGATCTAGAAATGTTAGAGATGGCCAATCCTGATTTCTGATATCAAAAAATCTGTATAATTGTTTTTATTGTAGATGAGTGCATCAAATACGACAGTGAATACCACGCTTTTCCCTAAGACAGACCATGTTACTACCACACCAGAAAGACTGTAATTGGGTGTCATGATGGTTTTTGGTATATCTCACATTGTAACAACAATCACACAAACAAAATACATGCACTGATAGCGTGCACGCACATGAAATATTACATTTTATCGCAATATGAACACAGATAAAAGAGTTCTGTGGTATTAAAGTCTTCATTGTCTCTTCAACAGTGATGTTAATTTTTGTTCACAGTATTTTATATGTTTGCATGCTATCTGTGTCTGTATTCTGTTTGACTTATTTAGTAACAAAAACCTTGTGTGAGATTTTAAAAAAACGTGTCACTGAATTGAAACTCTATAGTCACCCTAGTTTGGGAGTAAAAAACATCATGTCACCTATTTGAAACTTTATAGTCACTCTGGTTTAGTAGTAAAAACATGTCACCTATTTGAAATTCTATAGTCACTCTGGTTTGGTAGTAAAAAACATCATGTTACCTATTTGAAACTCTATAGTCACTCTGGTTTGGTAGTAAAACATGTTACCTATTTGAAACGCTATAGTCACTCTGGTTTGGTAGTAAAAACATCATGTCACCTATTTGAAACTCTAAAGTCACTCTGGTTTGGTAGTAAAACATCATGTTACCTATTTGAAACTCTATAGTCACTCTGGTTTGGTAGTAAAAACATCATGTTACCTATTTGAAACTCTATAGTCACTCTGGTTTGGTAGTAAAACATGATGTTACCTATCTGAAACTCTATAGTCACTCTGGTTTGGTAGTAAAAAACATCATGTTACCTATTTGAAACTCTATAGTCACTCTGGTTTGGTAGTAAAAACATGCTACCTAGTTGAAACTCTAGTCACTCTGGTTTGGTAGTAAAACATCATGTTACCTATTTGAAACTCTACAGTCACTCTGGTTTGGTAGTAAAAACATCATACCGCCTAATTGAAAAGCGATAGACACCCTAGTTTGGTAGTAAAAACATGATACCGCCTAATTGAAACTCTATAGACACCCTAGTTAGGTAGTACCTAGTCTGTAACATATGACATGCTAAGCTACGGCTATCAGCTAATGACCAATGCATGAGAGCGCCCCTTCACGGCGTACCTCAGCTCCTGTAAGATACTACCCGTGTTACTGAAATTTTAAAGATAGCTTAGATACATTATAAAATTAATTAATTAATTAGTTAATTAATTATAAAAACAAAAACTTTACAGACTTTTTAAAAGTAAGTTTAACGTGAGATTGGAGAACTGATGTATAGATAAAATTGTGGATTTTTACATTTTAAAGTTGTGCTTTTATCACTGTAGTATTTCACCAATTGAAATACAATGGGAATAATATGTTACCCAGCAAGTTCGTGACAAAACTGAAAAATTTATTGAGATTTGCATGACAAAGAAGCCAACACATTTTCCTTTTAAATTGAGGAATATTTTAAAGACATTTTTTTTAGATGTATCATATATTTTTGTCACAATAAAACATTGAAATCATAAGACAGTATCCTTTGCACTTACTTTACTGTAAATGGTCCTTTGATTTCACAGAGGGTCAAAATTTAATTGGTTATATTTACGACGGACAAAGTAAAAAGACTGAGAAACATGTCATCATTGACAAAACATGGCAAATATAAATAATAATGTTATAAAAGTGGCACAAACTGAGTTTATAATTACACCCAAAAATATATCAAGTCAGTTTATACTGGTTAGGTTATGGATATTACTATTAATATCTAAGAAATAGAAATTGCAATACATTTTTCTACTTTACAGGTGGCTATATCTTCATCTTCGTCTTTTTGGAGACAATTCAAAGCCAATAATGTTCAGGTAAGGGAGCCATATGTATGTATGTATGTATGTATGTATGTATGTATGTATGTATGTATGTATGTATGTATGTCTGTCTGTCTGTCTGTCTGTATGTATGTATGTATGTTATATATGTATGTATGTATATGTATGTATGTACGTACGTATGTATGTTATGTGTGTATGTATGTATGTATGTATGTATGTATGTATGTTGTGTGTATGTATGTATGTATGTATGTATATGTGTGTATGTATGTATGTATGTATGTATATGTGTATGGATGTACATCACTGTAATTGAGCCTTCGGTTTACCCATAGACCCTACACAAAACCATGGAATTCGGAAGTACCATCCACAAGTACAGTGGGTGATAGGGATTCATCTGTTGTGTGATTCTAGTCACCCTGTGATCAAGATAGTAAGATATTGTAAAAATTGGAAGTCCCAAAACAGCATTCTTAAGTTTATAGAACTAATTTTCAGAGACGCCGCCCTATTGAGACTATAATTAAACCAACATCCATTCAATAGTTAATCAGTCGCATCAACATGTTTAGCTTGTGTCTATATTAGTACACCGACAGCTCAATTACCAGTCATATGTACACACGCATGTATGTCTGTATATATGCATGCATGCATGTGTGTGTGCGTGCGCATGCGTGCGTGTGTGTGTGTGTGGTAGGTACATGTGCATCTACACCTAAACATATCTAGATTTACAAACACAAACCACACATAGACCAATAACTCTTACGATGAAATATTTTATTTGATATAATGATAATTACATCAGCGGTATTCTTATGATAGCATGGAAGCACCCTGAATTACATTACAGTTTCACAAACTGCAATCAATGAAATTTAGAAACAAAATGTCCCTTAAAGTTTGTCAACTAACAACCGTGTAATGTGATATCACAACAATGATCATTATTTTGTCTAAAATACAGTCTGTGCAACATCGGTACTATTAAAGTGACACAATCTGAGTTTATAAACTCTTTAATCCAGTGAAAATACTGGCATAAAGCATTGATTAAACTTTTCTCGTATAATATTTATATTGATGCATACCTTCTATGCCACTACAAATTCCTTCTGACATTGTTAGAACAGTTTGTAATTTTTTGATACATATAAAAATTATGTCATCGGATCC
The DNA here is from genome assembly GCF_964340395.1 of Glandiceps talaboti. Classification (NCBI taxonomy): domain Eukaryota; kingdom Metazoa; phylum Hemichordata; class Enteropneusta; family Spengelidae; genus Glandiceps; species Glandiceps talaboti. Next base: position 11,050,857 of record NC_135571.1, read on the forward strand.
TTTATATGTTTTACCTTAATACCAGGTTTGAGTTCAGTAAATTGTAAGTGATAAGTTAAGTATGCTTCAGTAAGTAGAATATTACGAGTAAATGTTAAATATGAAGCATAAATCTCGGTCAAAAATGTATAAACTCAGCTTGTGTCCCTTTAACTGACTAGACTCGCAACCCCCCCCCCCCCCCCCCCCCCCCCCCGAAAATGTGACTTTGATATCCTGTATCCTGGGCTAGACTATGACTCTACAGTGTGTGTGTCTGCATGTACATGTGTGTGTGTGTGTGTGTGTGTGTGTTTTACTGAAGTGATAATTAAGTTTACAGACAACAGTATTAATGCCAGAAATGTATCGTTATCTTGGACACAGTGCTTTTACCAGGACGGTAAGTTCCCCTGTCATTTTACTGGGCTTCCCAACCATTGTTTTTCTTAAGAGGGGTAGGTACATATTCCCAATCCCATGTCTATTTACTTGGGTTCCATACCGCTGTTTTTCTTAAGGGAGCACAGGCTGAATTTAGATTTTTTTGCTTTGGTTAGTAATACAAAATACTTTACATAAAATCATGGCTAAACTAATCAAGTATAGTGTTTACAACAATTCATGTAGCCATGACGTGTCACTTTTTACCAACTATCCAACTCATGTGTTGTTCATGTAATGACAGGGATTTCCTCAGATTTGTTGATACGTACCAACAATTATTTCATCAAATCTTTCATATATTATATCTAAATACCAGGGTTGAGTTATACCAGTATCAAGTAATGAATGAGTGTGCTTCAGTAAGTAGAATACAATATGTAACGCTTCGTAGGCAACAATAAATGCATCCAAAAAATGTCTTAACTCAGCATGTGTCCCTTTAAGTAAGTAGGTAAAATCTACCCGAGTTCCCTGTCATTTTACTGGGGTTCCCTGCCAAAATTATAGCACGATGTAATGGAAACTATGCAAGTTTTACCATATTCCCCTTTCTTTTACTGGGGTTCCCTACCTTAGCAAAAACACTGTGGACAGCCAACACAATGTGGAGACAATACTCAATTCAAAACAGTGACAAATAAACCATGTCTACAAGAGTTACATTGCAACATTTTGTCTCTACCTATCACTGATGAATGCTACAAATATGTTCAATGACAATGAGACTTCCACTAAGTAACATAGCGAAAGAGAAAAAATGACAACTGGATTAACTTTAAAGGGGAACACACCCCAGGAAATACATTTTCATAAACTATGAATTCTGGAGATTCATTTCATCATTTTACATCACCTACAATTACTTGCAATTTCAGAGAAGCATCAAGTTGATCTTGTGTTTTTATAGGGTATCTTTGCTGTGAGACATTGTATCATGGGAGTCAGCAGAAATAATGTATTCAAATTGAGCACTGAATATTCATGAGACATGTTTTACATTGAAGGGTATAGGAACTCAGGAGTGACATCCTGGAGTGGCATTCTCTTTTATTGAGGGCTAGACTGTACTTAGACAAAACTATGATCTTGGATGTAGCTAAATTAGCTAAATGGACAACCCTGTTGTGTTTAACAAATATGACTTTCACTTAGGAATATTTTGGGTAATAGTGGACGGCTGTGATCCAACAGTCACAGTGGCTCTAGGACTCTCTGTAAACCCTCCCTATAGAAAAAGTGTTTGCTATGAAAATATTATCCAATATTTTGTGAATTTCATGATCAATTAATTACCAATTATCTATTTAATATTACAACTATGGAAATATGCTATTGGCAAACTAAAGACAGACACAAACTAAATTGAAGATCAGCAGGCATAACAGTTATTTTAACTTGAACTTGAACTTTGCGATAAAAGTATCACTGTGAGTTTCAATGTTTCCACCAAGACAGATTAAGAGAAATGGGTTCCATTCTATGTACAGTATATACTTAGGGTTGAGATCAATAGTTCAATGTTGGATAAAAAACTTAATTCTTACAGACCCCCCTCCCCCCACTAAATTGGACAGAATTGAAAAATTGCTTCAAACTGCAGAATCAATTTCAAATCAGCATGTAATAGTATGTAGTGCTATGAATATAAAGCCAGTATGTAGTAGTATGTAGTGCTATGAATATAAAGCCAGTATGTAGTAGTATGTAGTGCTATGAATATAAAGCCGGTATGTAGTGCTATGAATATAAAGCCGGTATGTAGTAGTATGTAGTGCTATGAATATAAAGCCAGTATGTAGTAGTATGTAGTACTATGAATATAAAGCCAGTATGTAGTAGTATGTAGTGCTATGAATATAAAGCCAGTATGTAGTAGTATGTAGTGCTATGAATATAAAGCCAGTATGTAGTAGTATGTAGTGCTATGAATACAAAGCCAGTATGTAGTAGTATGTAGTGCTATGAATATAAAGCCAGTATGTAGTAGTATGTAGTGCTATGAATACAAAGTCAGTATGTAGTTGTATGTAGTGCTATGAATATAAAGCCAGTATGTAGTAGTATGTAGTGCTATGAATATAAAGCCAGTATGTAGTAGTATGTAGTGCTATGAATATAAAGCCAGTATGTAGTAGTATGTAGTGCTATGAATATAAAGCCAGTATGTAGTAGTATGTAGTGCTATGAATACAAAGCCAGTATGTAGTAGTATGTAGTGCTATGAATATAAAGCCAGTATGTAGTGCTATGAATATAAAGCCAGTATGTAGTAGTATGTAGTGCTATGAATATAAAGCCAGTATGTAGCAGTATGTAGTGCTATGAATACAAAGCCGGTATGTAGTAGTATGTAGTGCTATGAATATAAAGCCAGTATGTAGTAGTATGTAGTACTATGAATATAAAGCCAGTATGTAGTAGTATGTAGTGCTATGAATATAAAGCCAGTATGTAGCAGTATGTAGTGCTATGAATACAAAGCCGGTATGTAGTAGTATGTAGTGCTATGAATATAAAGCCAGTATGTAGTAGTATGTAGTGCTATGAATATAAAGCCAGTATGTAGTGAGGAAAAATAGTTCTTTTGTTGACACTTTATTTTAGTGCCATGCATTTACTATACCAAAGATTCTTCCTTTTCTCACTTTGATAAAAGAAATATTTGTATTCAGGGATGCTAAACATCCATTAAAAGTAAAATCAATTTTGTAGGGCGAGAACTAAAATGGCTCAAAACCCCCCACCCACTAAAGTAAAAGAATTTAGTTTTTTATCCTACATTGAACTATTGATCTCACCCCTTATGGGGAGAACATAATCTGATTGAAATCTAATGTGGGAATACAGCTCAATTCCTTTACCTATCTCTATTTCCTTTTATATTTAGATATTATCCCCAATAGTTTTCTTCATTCAACCATGGAAAAAATATGAGTGACCTAAGGGGCCCTTGTCACTACGCGTCGCTAGACGAATAGTGCATAGTGACAATCCTTAGGTCATGAGTATTTTCCGGCTGAATGAAGAAAAATATTGGGGAATAATATAATTATACCATTGGCAGTAATATTTTTTAAAAACAGGGAAAATAATGACAATTTTGAGCATTTTGACTCATATTTTGAACACAGTAGAACCAGTGACACACGTCGTGAAATAGACACATGCTGTCATGACATAGAACGACCAGAGTATATATCCCATATTTTTTGTTGAACCTGGCTAGTACATGATGGTATGTTCTTTATGAAGGCGCTCACTCCCAGAGCAACAAAATTGAAAACAAACCCCACTATGTCATACAAAGTCAAGAGTTAAGAGAAGTAACTGAGCTGTATTTCCACACCTGATTTTAATTAGATTGGGGAGAACACACATATCTATAGAAGAGGAAAATAGTAGCCAACCATATCTATATTATCATATTTATATGACTTTAATATTTCTCTCAAATTTTGAATTTGAATGTCAAAGTAAAGTTGTCATATACGAACACTGATAAACAATAAAATTTTTGTAAAATATACTAAAATGTCTGTATTATGAATGCAGCAAATAACGCTTTGGGGTTTAAGTATTATTAGTCAGAATCCAATTATTACAAGTATGCATCATCATTATATATGTATAGGTGATTATTTCCACTGAAGTATGCGCATACCAATGTATTAGCACTGCAATACCAAAAAACATTACTGCATACATGTATGCAAATGATATGCAAATGATGGAGGAATTGTTCCATATACACGAAAGTATGAGATCGTACAGTATGATTTACAGAAATTTGCTTTTTCAGATAAAATATGTACTAAAAATATAACCCCATTCTGTGTGAGTACCAGTGTTGGTACACAGGGTTATTTGCACACCTACTTGCAGTGTTTTCTGCTGCACTTTCATGACCTACAAGCAGAAGTGCAAATACCCCAAGTATGCCACACCTGCATTCATGTATCAGGGATTATGTCATAATATTTTACATTGTCACTGCGACACTCTCACAGATTAACAAATAATGTAGTGTAATAAAATAATAATTTTCAAGGTTACATTAATAAGTAAACTGAACTACACTGAAAAGATTGCCAACAACCATGAACTTATTTAATCTACCATCAACGAAATGTGAAATTAAATTTTGCAATTATTTAACTTTTAACCGATTTACATCAATTTTTTTATACTTCATTATAACCGTCTTAGACATATTTATTGGCTTAAATTATCAAAATCTCATCACCTTAAAGATTTATCAATCATCATTGTCAATGAAATTCAACTGATTTTTAAAATTTGTATATAACTAAAACAGTGAGGGATCGCCGAAAGACTGTGCATATCATACACATTTTATGTTCACTAAGAATAATTTAGATAGATAAGAAACAGGATTCACACAGACCACTCAATACAAATGTAACAACATCATCTGACCCCTACTGATACACAGACATACACATATCGTCCTTGGAACAAACAAGCTATTGAAAGTCATTGCATTATAGGCTCAGATTTTGACACATACAAGTACAAGTGTATTGATTCAATGTTACAAGTGATATGTGTGTGCACATACAGTGCTCACTTGTTGGCAGGAGTGTGGCATACTTGTTTATATTTGTATTGAGTGGTATGTGGGAAGCCTGTTTCTTATCTATCTAAATCGTTCTTAGGAAACATAAAATGTGTATGATATGCACAGTCGTTTGGCAATTCCTCGATGTTTTAGCTGTAATAATGTTACTTTACAAAACTAAGTACATGTGCATTTATAAGTAGATTGACAACTTGTGCTATGACTAAATCTATCTGTACACAAAAAAGATACATACATAATTAACCCCCCACCCCCACCCCTCCCCTCCAATACACTTATAAATAGGTAAGGATAGCATGAATTGCTTTAATTTCTGCATTTCTGTGTATGTTTGTAAAAGTGACCATATGGGTGAGGATTGCATACTATTTCAGATTTTTAATTTATAAACCATTTTTACCATGGCTTCCTACTTGAAAAATCGATATGAAACATATCCTGAATATTTGGTTGTAACTCAATAAATTACAGAAGATATATTAATATGTAAAATGCTGTTACTGAACGTACAATAACAAACTTTTTACACACTTTTGACCTTTTTGCAATGTATTGAGTTCCAAACACAGACTTGCCATATGTTGTTTCACATTGATTTTTCATGTAGGAAGCCAGGATAAAATTGTTTTATAAATTAAAAATCCAAAATAAATACTCAATCCTCATCCATATGGTCACTTTAATACGAAAGTTCTCAAATTTTTTCAGAAATTTCCACAAAGAATTGAACTTTGATATCATCACCTCGTTATGCAGAAATCATTCATTTTATGTCATTCAGGGGTCCTACTCAAGAGAAAATTATCAAATAAATTACATGAAGAGCATACACATTTCATTACGCTCTTTTAAATAACACAACATTTCTTATCCTTCAAAAAATTTGGCATCGATTTATATGTGGCAAGCTAACATTTAATATTATATTCTTTATCATCGTAAAGAAGCAGCTAAAACAAACATTTACAAAAATATAAACAAAAATATGATTTTAAAGTGATGGGTACTGTACAATTTTCATGTCAAACATTGACTGAGTATAAAATCACATTGACTTATTGTTAACAAAAATACTGACTGACATGGTACATGTAACGATGAACTGTTCCTGGACGGTTACCGCCTTCGTTCAAACTGTCGTCGTAACCATGCCGAATCTTGATAGAATCGAGGATCTCCAAGACGATAAGATGTCCTCTTGTAGAAATAGTAATAAAATACAGCAACTGAAAAAAAGTAAAGTATCGAAATTTAGCTTTTTTAAAGGCCCATTATTCAGTCCCAGGCTTTTATACTTGTACTAACTTATCAATGGAGGCATGATTATTTTTCTGTTCAGGACCAACATTTTCTATAGCTCTGTCAGAAAACTGTTTTACCGATATTTTAAAGCCTAATAAAAAATGAGTTGTATGGGTCAAATCCTAATCCATGGATCAGTGGTGTAGACTTTATATACTCATTACAGTTGAAAAAAAATGTTCACCGAAGTTATGCAATTAGGTCTGACGAGATTTATGGAATGCATATGATTTGATATCCCGTTGTCATAGTAATAGCAGTGTTTCAATGATGTACATAGTGTAAGTAGGTCTTACAACAAGATTTTAACACTTACCAACTCTTTGGAATACATATAATGTCTGATAATCCGTTGTCATGGTAATAGCAGTGTTTCAATGATGTAACTACATTGTATAATTAGGTCTTAGCAAATTAAACACTTACCAACTTCATGGAATACATATAATTTGATATCCTGCTGTCATAGTAATCAGTGTTTCAATGATGTACATAGTGAAACTTTAACACATGCTTTGAAATACATATAACGTCTGATATCCTGTTGTCATAGTAACCACAGTACCTCAACTATGTAACTACATAGTGTAAGTAGGTCTTACAACAAGATTTTAACACTTACCAACTCTTTGGAATACATATAATGTCTGATATCCTGGTGTCCATATATATGCATTGACTTCATCCCATCGTAATGACTGCAAGAAAAATACACACATGTATATCATTATCAACATCATCATATAATTTACTATATAATATTACATGTAAGAGATGCCTAGATTCCCTGTGTTATTGTATTGAGCAGTAGGTTTGCAAAATCTACATTAGTTTCCTACACAAAGTTCATTTATTGAGCTTGTGTGACATTGTGCGATTGTCCCTAAGTATTTTAACAGGGGTTACCCATCAGAATTGTAAAAAAGTCCATCCATACATCCCCCTCCAGGTGTTCTGGAGTATTAATATTATAATCAGCTAGGCTACATACTTACCATGGTCCATGTATGTGGACCAATACATAACAACATGTAATTAGTAACACTGAAGTAAAGCACTTTCTCTATGTGATATACTTGTTTATAGGATCGATACTGTTTCAATTGGTTTATTTTAATACAAGCCTAGCATGTGGCCTTTCTAATGTGGTCAATTAGCAAATGAAACAGTATACTTTTACACTTGATATGGACGCTATACACAATTGATTACATCAAGAAAACGCTTTACTTTGGTGTTATGGGTTGTGTAAATTGAGTGAAGTGTGAAGTTAGATTCACTAACGCACATACAGACAACAACAATTTCTTAAGGCTCCTTCAGGTGTGTCTACAGTGCTAATATTATCATCAGCTAGGTCTACTTACCATGGTCCATATGGAGACCAATACACAGCATGAAATACAACAACCCATAACACCAAAGTAAAGCATTTTCTGTATGTACCACAATCATTTATAACCTCAATATCAAGTGTAAAAGTAGACTGTTTAATTTGCTAATTGACCACATTAGAAAGGCCACATGCTGGGCTTCTAAATAAACCAATTGAAACAGTATACTTTTACACTTGATATGAATGCTATAAATGAATGTGAAAAAGTGCTTTACTTCGGTGTTACTGGTTGTAAATTGAATGCTATAAATGAGTGTAGCAGATACAGAAAGAAGTGCTTTACTTCAGTGTTACTGGTTGTAATATGAATGACGAGTGTTAACTTAGATTCACTAACACACATACAGAAAACAACGAAGGCCCTTCAAGGTGTGTCTAGAATGCTAATATTATAATCAACTAGGTGTACTTAACAGTGTTTTGTTAAGGGCGGTAAGTTAGTACGTAAAATCTGCCGGGGTTCCCATATCATTTTACCTGGGTTCCCAACCAAAATTATGATAGATTGTATGGGAAACACTGCCAGTTCTACCTCCCCCCCTTTCTGTTAATGGGGTTCCCCAACCTTAGCAAAGACACACTGACTTACCATGGTCCATACATGTAAACCAATACACAACATGAAATAAATAAAGAGGATGAACACAGCCAACTTGAATTTGCCAATCAGAAGACTAACAAGACCAGCTTGGAATACGTAAGTATTGAAAAACATCAGAAACATAACTATAGCAGCAAATATGATACAGATGTCTTGGATTCTGTACAGAGAAAAAAACACAATAGTAAAATTACATTTCTATATTAGCAAGGTCACTATAGAACCACAATTAACACCTTGAGTAACAGGATTGACTAGACGGAATAGTATGAAGATAATGTAGTACGGAATACGGTCCATCAGGAACTAGACTAGAGATATGTATGATTGCACTCAAAATATTGTGACATCATTGATAGTGTGCTAACTGTTGAAAAGAAGTGTGTTCCTTCTATGTACTTTGATTTGATTGAGTTCAAACTAAGAGACACAATGGTTTGATGCTGCTATACAACGTAACTACATCAGTTTACAACAACAACAACAACAACAACAACAACAACAACAAAGATATGTCAATTATGCAGCTACATGTAACTGTAACTTGTAAGTTTGGTTTCCTTGCTCTCAATCGAACATGACTACATATTTCCAGACTAACTGAGTCGGAGTAAACCCTAGACTGTAAGATACTGTGTTGTTCAACCCTCTCAGTGCTGCGAGTGCTGAATGATAGCATAGCAATGTATCTCACAGACTAAGTAAACTCTTTTGCCATTTATCTCTGTCTGAATACATATACAATTTACAGTTTATCTTTGACAATTTGCTACCTTAGTGTCAGTTTGTTAAACACTGGCCTAGACAGGGCTTGAAATTAACTTTTTTCCTTGGTAGTCCCAGTGAGCTACCAAGTTCAGAAAGTGGTAGCCCAAGGATGGTGACTTGTAGTCCTATATTCCTGAACTGAAAACAGAATTCCTATATTGGAAATACATGTATGTGTGTTATAATGTACGTAAAATCTTCCATCCTTGAAACCATACATAATCAGTGATAGCCTGAGTGGGCTACCACCTGCAAATTGTAGTAGCCCCATGACAAGAATTAGTAGTCTGTGGACACTGTGGAATACTGCTAATTTCGAGCCCTGTCTTAGGCATTAACCCTTCCACTTACTAACACAAGCTGATGTGGTGTTAGTGCAAGCCTAGTGGGTAATTATCCAAAATACATCAAAAACATAAAAATCAGACGTAATACTCACATGTAAAGCACCAAGAGAGCTACATTGCTGAACCTCAGTAACTCACTGAATGAGTTGACAAATAAATCCACAAATAGTAGAAATAGTTGTAGGTAAAGAACCGGACGATAATTACTGATATGCATTCTGATTTCAGCCCAAATTGTCTCTTAAATTAAATAATACCAAATAAACTTGGTGATGATTTCTGGTGAATCTTGGTTTGATTTACATAGTTTTATATCAAATGATTCACAGTGCTGGACGGAATATTTGAGATAATGTGGGTCTTCGTCACGTCAACGGTTTTCACATGAATACTGCTAAAATATCTGAAAATGAAAAAAAAAGTATTACTGTCTGTCAAATGGAGAATGTTTCCTTTCGCTACATTGTATATCATAAATGATAATATCATGGATGGTCAAATAGTTAGCATGGCTGGATCGCAATCTGTAGGTTCGAGACTCATCGCAGCCATTCGTTTCTGAACAGCTAAAGTCCTTGGGCAAGATCTGAACCACAATTGTGCCTCAGTCAACCCAGCTGTATAATTTGGGACCTGGTAGGATAGAGGTTGAAATGTGAATGCTTTAATCCTATGTGTACCCAAGTCAACCCAGCTGTATAATTAGGGACCTGGTAGGATAGAGGTAGTAATGTGAATGCTTTAATTCTATGTATACCCAAGTCAACACAGCTGTATAATTGGGAACCTGGTATGATAGAGGTTGCAATGTGAATGATTTAATTCTATGTGTACCCTAGTCAACCCAGCTGTATAATTGGGAACCTGGTAGGATAGAGGTTGCAATGTGAATGATTTAATACTATGTGCTTCTGCAATAGATTATATGTTCCCCAGGGAGTTGAAGTATAAAAGGTCATTATGCCATTATCAGATCATGCCAGGGGTAAGAATTATAAATGCTTCGAGTAGTGTCGTAAAGTGATAATATAAAATCTATCATCTACGTTGACATTATTATAATATTATTATTGCAAAAGCTATTTATTGATAGTGAACATTCTGTAGAAACACTTTGAAAGTGTGGGGGTAGCTTTTAAGTACTTTTACAATGTCTGACTAGTTATGGAAAACTATTAGTCAGTAGGAACGGGAAGGTTTGTAAATTGTATCGTTTCAGACGAGTGGTTGTGATCCATGATGGCAACCACAGTGACTACAGTCACAGCGCTGTCAAGTTGTAACTAACGGTTATTGGGTTAAACCGTACGTCTATTTGAGTATCAAATTGAAAGCCAGGGAAAAACTAACCCTTTCAGTACCCGTCTATGGAGTAGTAGAAACATTCCGACGATCGAGATTGTCATGAACAATCCGTACATGGTAAGTGTAATGTAAAGAACTCGAGTTTTACGTTACAGTAAAAACAACAAATGAATTAATGTTTACGATTCAACGCCCAGATAGAATTTCCTCTGAAATCGGCGATATTGCAAGTATGATAAAAATCAGGCTGAAGGAAAAAAATAGATATTACCTTGAGGTTTTTCACCCTGAAGTAACCAGTCATTGGCATTCACAGTCGAAATGATATAAAAAGTTTACGATTTCAAACGACATAAAACAAATTGTCAAAGACCGCCATGTTGAAATATGAGTAGACGCATGCGCACTGTTGTTGTGTACTTCTCGCGAAACATGAGATTGCGCGAGAGCAAGCAAGGTTTCGTCCACATTTTTTTGAAAAATAAACTGGCTTTTCTGTTGTCTGTATCGCACTTAATTATATAAATAAAATTATCAGAAAAAGTCTAAACTTTTCAAAATAGTTTAATCATACTGAGACGACTTTTAATATGTAGGTCACAACAATCTCACCTTTGACCCGAGAGTTGATGAGTGCAACATGGCGGGACTAAATCCAGGGATAGATCTTGGTACGTAGTTTCAGCTTATAAAACGTCCTTTTGGACTCAGTTTTAAATCGCTAATGACTGAAGTTTTAGACAGACGATTGGCTTTACAATCTTGAAAAATAGTTTGTTTTTCTCAACTTATTTGTGTTTTATAAAACTTCAAAGTTGAACCATGTTTGGTACGCGATGCGACTGTTTGAACAGGACACTTCACGCTCCGCTTATTGTCAGACGATCGCGATCGTTATCCACGTACACGGCACAAAGGTTGATAGATTTATAGATCGTTGGTGAAATAATAAGGTCATCAATATTCCATAACTTATCACAACTCCCAATGTTCACACTTAGTTTGTAAAGACTATTATCACCACCATCACCATATCATCATATCATCATCATTACTATCACAGGTACTCGAATCAATCTGTATGATTAAAAAAAAAAATATGTATGATAAATAAGACTTTACCATACATTTTAAAAAAATCATACAGATTGAATCGGGTACCTGTGATCACTATCATTTCATTATGATAGTCTTGACGTCTCGTCATAATCATCATCATTGTCGCGTCGTCATCATCATCATCATCATCATCATCATCATCATCATCATCATCATCATCATCGACATCGTCATCATCATCATCATCATCATCATCATCATCATCATCATCATCATCATCATCATCATCATCTTTTCAAATGAAGCATTTATATTAGCCCTAGCTATATACAGTCGAGTGGTAAACTAATGGACAAAACTGAGGAAAGATAGCAGAATATGAATGATTTAGCTTAGTAAAAGTAAATTTTCCTGATAAAATTAAATGAAGTGAACTTCACAATGGTGGTGTATACATGTATTTCAGTATGAACAATATGTGTACATTTTGAGGAACATTTATTCCTGTATGAAGTATCAACTTCTGGGTTATACCTGATATCTTTTCCCTTCTAGTGAGTGTTCAAGTCTTCTTTCAAATGTTTGGGTGGTTCCTATAGTAACAATAATAGGTGGAAGTTTGTTGCAGGTGTTGATTAATCTGTTGATGTGAAAGTATTTCCTGATGGCATGTTTTTTGAATATTTTTATTGATGATCCTTAGTGTCATTGTGGGTTAAATTTGATGAAATCTGTGAATAGGGTATTTGTATTTTAATTGTGTTTCTCATGACTCAACTCGCCCTATATTTCTTCAATCTTGTGAAATAATAAAAAAGGCGCCCTCTATGGCAGGGTGAGAGAAAAATCGCAATGTCATTGATCAAAAATTGTAAGGCCAAATTTTTTAATTTATTTGTTGAAATTTCAGATAAACAAATGGTTCATAGTTCCTTTGGACTTTAATTGTCATATAAACTGTTATAATTATCACACATACTTCCTTTTTAATATTTTTTTTTAAATCTTTGACTGACCGACTCATTATTGTGGTGAGAAGCATAAAATTTTAAGTAAGGGATCCCTTATCTGTAGTTATAAAAATATTCTGTAATTTTTGTAAAGAGAATCATTATTTTGTTTTGTTTTTTAACCAGATCTTGAGTGGGTTCAAAAAGTGAAGGTTAATTTACCAGCTGTGAATAAAAGAGCTGATGAACTGAAAACAAAAAGAACTGTAAAGAAACAATGGCAGGTAAGGATAAGATACTTGATCAGTCTGGCAGGTATGTCTGTCTGTCTGTCTGTCTGTCTGTCTGTCTGTCGGGGTTTGACCACAGTCCCTCTGTCTCTATCTGTGATAGAGGGACAGTGGTTTTACCTTTTCAGTAGCCAGGATGTAGAGTCATCTGGGTGAGTGGTTAGAGTGTCAGGCAATCTGATTAAAATCGGATGTGGTGAAAGCGGCTAGATGCCTTTATTTACCTCTATTTCCATCGTTTGTGATGTTTGTTTTGTTCCAAGTGATCGCCGCCTTCCCAAGACTACAGGTAGGCTACAGTTAGGATAGCTGAAATAGTGTAGTAGTGTTAGTCCTTCAGGTCTACAGGCAGGCTACAGTTAGGATAGCTGAAATAGTGTAGTAGTGTTAGTCCTTCAAGTCTACAGGTAGACTACAGTTAGGATAGCTGAAATAATGTAGTAGTGTTAGTCCTTCAAGTCTACAGGTAGGCTACAGTTAGGATAGCTGAAATAGTGTAGTAGTGTTAGTCCTTCAAGTCTACAGGTAGGCTACAGTTAGGATAGCTGAAATAGTGTAGTAGTGTATAGGCTACAGTTAGGATAGCTGAAATAGTGTAGTAGTGTTAGTCCTTCAAGTCTACAGGTAGGCTACAGTTAGGATAGCTGAAATAGTGTAGTAGTGTTAGTCCTTCAAGTCTACAGGTAGGCTACAGTTAGGATAGCTGAAATAGTGTAGTAGTGTTAGTCCTTCAAGTCTACAGGTAGACTACAGTTAGGATAGCTGAAATAGTGTAGTAGTGTTAGTCTTTCAAGACTACAGGTAGACTACAGTTAGGATAGCTGAAATAGAGTAGTAGTGTTAGTTCTTCAAGACTACAGGTAGACTACAGTTAGGATAGCTGAAATAGTGTAGTAGTGTTAGTTCTTCAAGACTACAGGTAGACTACAGTTAGGATAGCTGAAATAGAGTAGTAGTGTTAGTTCTTCAAGACTACAGGTAGACTACAGTTAGGATAGCTGAAATAGTGTAGTAGTGTTAGTCCTTCAAGTCTACAAGTAGGCTACAGTTAGGATAGCAGAAAAAGTGTAGTAGTGTTAGTTCTTCAAGTCTACACATAGGCTACAGTTAGGATAGCTGAAATAGTGTAGTAGTGTTAGTCCTTCAAGTCTACAGGTAGGCTATAGTTAGGATAGCTGAAATAGTGTAGTAGAGTTAGTCCTTCAATTCTACAGGTAGGCTACAGTTAGGATAGCTGAAATAGTGTAGTAGTGTTAGTCCTTCAAGTCTACAAGTAGGCTACAGTTAGGATAGCTGAAATAGTGTAGTAGTGTATAGGCTACAGTTAGGATAGCTGAAATAGTGTAGTAGTGTTAGTCCTTCAAGTCTACAGGTAGGCTACAGTTAGGATAGCTGAAATAGTGTAGTAGTGTTAGTCCTTCAAGTCTACAGGTAGGCTACAGTTAGGATAGCTGAAATAGTGTAGTAGTGTTAGTCCTTCAAGTCTACAGGTAGACTACAGTTAGGATAGCTGAAATAGTGTAGTAGTGTTAGTCTTTCAAGACTACAGGTAGCAGGGCATGCCTTTTGAGGCGAGCGATCGCTCCGCTCGCCTACCGCTCGCGCAAACTAAAATCCACGAGAGCGATTTTCCACTCGCCTGGGCCCCAACGAACCTGTACAACAGGCTGATGTTATTTTATATAATTTTTCAGTATGTGGTTACCATAAAAATCAACGTTTGTTCGGTAAAATTACGTGGTGGGAGCGTGGCACACTTCCGTATTCATAATCGTCGATCTCCAGCTGAAGTCAGCGCTGTGACCTATATATGTATCTGAAATTTGCATTGCACTACCCTTATATGGGAAAAATAGTGACGTATTCGCAGCGGGACATGCATGATGTCATGGCATATCATAAATATTGATCAGCTCAGTATGCGTGGAGATTTCAACTTTCGCATCATTGCAAAATTGCGCAATTACGATTGATACGTTGACTGTTTGTAGTTCTCGTTTTCAGCAATCCATCGATGAGTTTTTAGTTTTAAATTCCGATCGGCCTAGTTTTGTTAGAACAGGGTTTTTGGAGACCATCCGGCATCCTACGTGAATGTCTCCTCCGGAACATGAACAACAACTGCGATTTATAGTTGCTACACAAAGTACATGCCTAGAGTTCCGACAATAGCTTGGCGATGTTTTGGAGGGCATTGAAAGAATGACAATAAAATATTATAAGATCGACTATTTTACAAAATAAAAATAAAAATAATCTGTCGATATTTTTCCCATCTTATCTTATTATTCTCGTGCAGTTTTCAGAGAAATTCCCGGGTTTTTATTTCATAATCTCCAACACGCAGTTTCATCGTTTTTGTCAGATGATCTATTCATCTGCCGACCACGTCTGTTTTACCTCCATGACTTTGTCGACTGCTGTCTGTAACATATAAAATATTTGCTCGAATTTTCGCCTTGTCGTGATTTCTAAAACAAAGTAGGTCTGCTGCTCAGACGTGAACGGATCTCGCTACTTTAGTCGGCGACACCGGTCGTCGGATCCGTGTGCAGGTACTAGGTGGGGTTACGTGTTTTATTGTCTCGATCGAGTGAATGGTTACAAATCATTAGCAAGCAATTTAACGTCAACGTCAAAGCTCAACATCAGGAGGCATTTGTCATCTGGGGTACGTTAGTTTTTGTCAATTCATTATAGTTTTGAACAATCTCAAGTTTGAATTAGCTGTTAAGCGAAATAGAAGTGGTGGTTTCTTCAATGCCCTCCAAAACATGTACTTTCTAGCGACTATAAATTGTTCCGGAGGAGATATTCAGGTAGGATGTTATTATAAAAACGTTCTAAGAAAACAAGACCAGTTAGAATTTGAAATTAAAAACATATTTTTGTATTGTACTACTTGTAGTCACAACAAAAAACTTAATATTTTTTCAAGATTTTGATGTGCACAGACTTAACAAAATTGTTGCAATAATAATTGTTGTACAAATAACCAAACGAACTGTTACTTATAAATATATTTTTGCATACATTTTTTAAATGTGTGTTTTTTTATTCCATTTTATTTATTCGGAGCCAACTGGCCATTTGAAAATACAAATAGAAATGAAAATTAAATTTTTTTCTTCACTGGCCTGACTATTTTCAGGAGAGATATTAAATCACTCGCCTACCACTCACCTGGATGGTTTCAGGAGAGTGATTTTTAGCTCTCCTGCCATTTTCAAAAGACATGCCCTGAGGTAGACTACAGTTAGGATAGCTGAAATAGAGTAGTAGTGTTAGTTCTTCAAGACTACAGGTAGACTACAGTTAGGATAGCTGAAATAGTGTAGTAGTGTTAGTTCTTCAAGACTACAGGTAGACTACAGTTAGGATAGCTGAAATAGAGTAGTAGTGTTAGTTCTTCAAGACTACAGGTAGACTACAGTTAGGATAGCTGAAATAGTGTAGTAGTGTTAGTCCTTCAAGTCTACAAGTAGGCTACAGTTAGGATAGCTGAAATAGTGTAGTAGTGTTAGTCCTTCAAGTCTACAGGTAGGCTATAGTTAGGATAGCTGAAATAGTGTAGTAGAGTTAGTCCTTCAATTCTACAGGTAGGCTACAGTTAGGATAGCTGAAATAGTGTAGTAGTGTTAGTCCTTCAAGTCTACAAGTAGGCTACAGTTAGGATAGCTGAAATAGTGTAGTAGTGTATAGGCTACAGTTAGGATAGCTGAAATAGTGTAGTAGTGTTAGTCCTTCAAGTCTACAGGTAGGTTACAGTTAGGATAGCTGAAATAGTGTAGTAGTATTAGTCCTTCAAGTCTACAAGTAGGCTACAGTTAGGATAGCTGAAATAGTGTAGTAGTGTTAGTCCTTCAAGTCTACAGGTAGGCTACAGTTAGGATAGCTGAAATAGTGTAGTAGTGTTAGTCCTTCAAGTCTACAGGTAGGCTACAGTTGGGATAGCAGAAATAGTGTAGTAGTGTTAGTCCTTCAAGTCTACAGGTAGGCTACAGTTAGGATAGCTGAAATAGTGTAGTAGAGTTAGTCCTTCAAGTCTACAGGTAGGCTACAGTTGGGATAGCTGAAATAGTGTAGTAGTGTTAGTCCTTCAAGTCTACAGGTAGGCTACAGTTAGGATAGCTGAAATAGTGTAGTAGTGTTAGTCCTTCAAGTCTACAAGTAGGCTACAGTTAGGATAGCTGAAATAGTGTAGTGTAGTGTTAGTCCTTCAAGACTACAGGTAGGCCACAGTTAGGATAGCTGAAATAGTGTAGTAGTGTTAGTCCTTCAAGTCTACAGGTAGGCTACAGTTAGGATAGCTGACGTAGTGTAATAGTGTTAGTCCTTCAAGTCTACTGGTAGACTACAGTTAGGATAGCTGAAATAGTGTAGTGTAGTGTTAGTCCTTCAAGACTACAGGTAGGCTACAGTTAGGATAGCTGAAATAGTGTAGTAGTGTTAGTCCTTCAAGTCTACAGGTAGGCTACAGTTAGGATAGCTGAAATAGTGTAGTAGTGTTAGTCCTTCAAGTCTACAGGTAGGCTATAGTTAGGATAGCTGAAATAGTGTAGTAGTGTTAGTCTTTCAAGACTACAGGTAGGCTACAGTTATGATAGCAGAAATAGTGTAGTAGTGTTAGTCCTTCAAGTCTACAGGTAGGCTATAGTTAGGATAGCTGAAATAGTGTAGTAGTGTTAGTTCTTCAAGACTACAGGTAGGCTACAGTTAGGATAGCTGAAATAGTGTAGTAGTGTTAGTCCTTCAAGTCTATTGGTAGGCTACAGTTAGGATAGCTGAAATAGTGTAGTAGTGTTAGTCCTTCAAGTCTACAGGTAGGCTACAGTTAGGATAGCAGAAATAGTGTAGTAGTGTTAGTCCTTCAAGTCTACAGGTAGGGTAAAGGAGTACTAATGGCTAATATTCGACAATTTTCTTAACAGGCAGCATGGATGTTGAAGGCAGTAACTTGCATCGATTTGACTACATTATCTGGAGATGACACTTTCACCAATGTCCAACGACTGTGTTACAAAGCCAAACATCCTATACGAACAGACTTATTAAAGGCAATGGAAATGCAAGACAAAGGTAGAGAAATACTTAGTGAAATATGCCATATTTCAGTTTCCAATGTTACAGCCATTTTGCACATTTGCAGATTTGGCAAAGTGAGGACTAAAATTTGGTCATTTTGCCATGAATAGTGTTTTGGAATGTGTTTTCTGAAAAGACATTACAGTGGTGATTAGGCATGTTTTGATTACTGTAGTCACTAATAAAATAGTACATTGAAAACTTAAAACAGAAAATGAGTGGTACATGTAGCTTTGTTTTGGCTGTCAGTATGGCAACTACTCTGTTCCTCGCTTATAGTGCTGACAAAGTGTGTGAACAGCACTCCTAGTGGCCAAACCCTGAAATGTTTTAATTCTCATATAACCCGAATATGGCATATTGGACAACTCTTCTGATGTTCAGTTACCTATTATGGATTGAAATGACATAAACTCAAAAATGCTTGTTGTGATCTTTTGACATTAAGATTACTGGACATTTTATTCTAGATATTACCTGTGGTGCAATCTGTGTCTACTCAGCAAGGGTATCAGATGCTGTAAAGGCGTTGAAAGCAGTGAAAGGAGAAAACATCCCAGTGGCATCAGGTATGGCACCCTCAGTGGTGAAATATAGAAATTGCATGTCAGCCTTCTCAGCTGGCTACCCACCCACTATCAAAATACAGTAAACCTAGATATTTTCATTACTAGAAAATTTTGTTATTTTACAGTCTTCAGCTACCTCTCAAAGATTAATTTTTACTAATTACCAGACTGGTACATTGTGTTCATGTACAAGAAGGCATTTTAGTCTCTACATATTTTGTTTCTAGTGAAATAAGTCTTTAGTGAAAATTTCTAGGTTTATCTGATAGGACCATGGGAAAAATCATTCAAATAGTTAGTGACATGATTATACATTACCATACAAGTGAACTAAGGCCAAAAAAACTGAATTGTTTCTGGTCAGGAAAGTTTGTCTAAAATGGTGTGACGACGTGATTTTTTTTTTAATTCTCAACAAACCTGTCACTCTGTCTACTATTTATGACAGTTACTGTTCTGTTTATTTAGTACTTTAGAGCAAGTATGTATGTAGGGCAGATGTCATTTGCTTGTTCATGGTTGGCTCTGCAGTTGTCTTCAGTGAAGTAGGGCTTAGACCAAAGCAACACCAAACCATTTTCATAAGTACGTTAAATCCAAACGCCAGGATAATATTGGAATAGCACCCCTCAAACAAAAAGGTCAGCTAATAAATGATAGCAAAGGAAAGGCAGATATCCTGATTGAACAATTCAAATCCGTGTTTACAAAGTCCTCATCAACAGATGCCATGCCGACAATTAGAAAAGTAAAGAAACTAAAACCATTGGAACAGCTAACAATTGATAACAAAGGAGTGGAAAAATTATTAAAAACAATAAATCCATCGAAGGCATCAGGTCCAGATTTAATACTAAATCTCGTGTTACGCGACTGCGCTGAACAACTCGCACCAGGACTAACAAAAATATTCCAAATTTCAGTTGACTCAGGATCCTTACCAGACGACTGGCTTACAGCAAACATTGCCCCAGTGTTTAAAAATGGGGATAAACACTTACCAGAAAACTACAGGCCGATTTCATTAACATCCGTTACAAGTAAACTCCTTGAACATATAATTTGCCGACATATTCTTCAACACTTGGAAAGAAACCACATACTGTCATCACTAAACCATGGCTTTAGGTCAGACTTTTCTTGTGAAACCCAATTAGTTGTAACTCTCCATGATTTCATGAAATCTTTCGACCAGAACACCCAAACAGACATTGCTATATTGGATTTTTCCAAGGCATTCGACATGGTCCCTCACACAAAGCTTCTCTATAAGTTAAACAACTATGGCATCCATGGATCTATCCACTCGTGGATTACATCTTTCCTCACAAAACGTTACATGAGAGCAGTAGTGGAAGGGGAATACTCAGACCTAGTTACCGTTGTTTCGGAGTCCCCCAGGGCACTGTACTTGGGCCGTTACTATTCTTGTGCCACATAAATGACTTACCTGAGTGTGTCAAATCAAATGTTAGACTCTTTGCCGATGGCTGCCTATTGTATAGACAGATCAAGACCTATCAGGATCACTTCACTCTGCAAAGAGACTTAGATCAACTGGAAATATGGGCCACCACTTGGGGGATGTGTTTTAATGCCAAAAAGTGCTACATCATGTCTCTTTGAAATAAATCTTCTCATTTCTATACACTGAGTAACTACATATTGCAGCAGGTCACACAAAATCCTTATCTTGGTCTCACTTTGTCAGAGGACATGAAATGGACTCCACATATTGCAAATATCACAAAGAAAGCAAACTCTACATTGGGGTTTCTGAGAAGAAACCTTCGTCATTGTACGCAGTCATGTAAGAAAACAGCTTACATCTCACTAGTAAGATCCATGCTAGAATATGGTTCAGTGGTTTGGGACCCTTACTTACATAAAAACATTGACCGACTCGAACAGGTACAGCGCAGAGCAGCACGTTTCATCACAGGGAACTACAGGAGTAGGGACGAAGGGTGTGTCACCAAAATGGTAGAAAGCCTCGAACTTACATCACTCCAGGATAGACGCACAGCAAACAGGCTAATTTTTCTATACAGGGTGGTTGAGGGCCTAGTACCAGCAATTCAACCAGCGGACTATCTTAAACCCGTAAGACCCAAAAGATCTATAAAAGCTAGGAAATTTGCGGACTGTATCTCATCTAACATTGTTGAACAAAGAGTTACTATAACAACTCAAAATGCTTTGAAATTGACAATTGTAAAACTGCTCAATACAAACAGTCATTCTTTGTAAAAACACTAGTAGACTGGAACCATCTGGACAATAGTACTGTGTGCGCTAAATCTTGTGACGTCTTTAAAATGGCAGTCACTGTCAAAAACCATTCTGACTAAATACTCTCCCCGGTGTGTTATTCCTTACCCAGGACCTACACCGTAACTATACAGATACAGATACAGAAGTAGGGAGGGTTATTTTTGTTTCCACACAGATCTGCAGACTGTATGCACTGGAAAAACACACAAAAAAGTTGACACAGGGGTATTTAAGTGTAGCACTCACTGACCAGAAACTATTCTTCTTTATTTTTGACCTAATCATTTCTTTTATTCAAGTTTTTTGTGGACAGAAACATAATACAAAAAGCAACACATTTTTAAAAGTACAATGTTGCCGGTGAACAGCATTGTACATTGGTGTACCAGAATATCAGCAGTCATGTCGTACATTGGTGTACCAGAATATCAGCAGTCATGTCGTACATTGGTATACCAGAATATCAGCAGTCATGTCGTACATTGGTGTACCAGAATATCAGCAATCATGTCGTACTTTGGTGTACCAGAATATCAGCAGTCATGTTTTACATTGGTGTACCAGGATATCAGCAATCATGTCGTACATTGGTGTACCAGAATATCAGCAGTCATGTCGTACATTGGTGTACCAGAATATCAGCAATCATGTCGTACTTTGGTGTACCAGAATATCAGCAGTCATGTTTTACATTGGTGTACCAGGATATCAGCAGTCATGTCGTACATTGGTGTACCAGAATATCAGCAGTCATGTCGTGTGTACAAAGAAAATATTGACTAAGGGATTTCACGTCTCATTGCAGATCTTGCGAGGTATGCAAATATACCTAGCAACAATGGTTGTCAAACATGTGATCGTGGTCAAGCTTTCGTCATGGACATGTGCAATGATGTTGAGAACAATAGTGTTGCTAAGCATTTGATATTCAGCTTGACCACCCTCACATGGTTGCCATGGATGCAATGGCTCATGTGGGATCTCGTGAGATCTGCCATGAGACAAAAAATGGTTTATTATCAGAAGTCTTTGATGTAAAACTCATATTTCTTATTTTATTTCAAGTTGCTACTGGTTTCCCAGCTGGTCAGACTCCACTGCAACAGAGACTTGAGGAAATCAAACAAGCAGTATCTGATGGTGCAACGGAAATAGACATTGTCATAAACAGGACATATGCATTAGGTGGCAACTGGAAAGGTAATGCACAATACACTGTAACAGTGAACATTTTTATTTTGGTTGTAAACTCATTTACTTTGTGATGTTTGTGTAATAATAAATAAGCGTGAAACTAAACTTATTTTCACTGATACATTCTGAATAACCATACAGGTAATAATATTTCATCAATCAATCAATCAATCAATCAAAAGAATTTGTATTTCAAATGAATACATGTACTCACAATGTGCTGTGCAATCTGATTAAAATCTGATGTGTTGAAAGCAGCTAAGTGCTTTATTTATCTCTATTTCCATCATTTTGTGTCATTTGTTTTTGTTTCGAGTGATCACTGCATCCCACAGATGTAGGATGTGGTGATCACTCGGAACAACAACAAACGACACAAAACGATGGAAATAGTCAAGATAAACCATTTAGCCACTTTCACCACATCGGATTTTAATCAGATTGTGTGCTGTGGTGATAGTAAGAAGTGTTTATTATAGTGGCATGTGAATACAGAGTTACAAATTGATAGTAAAAAGAAAGTTAATACATCACCCAGCACATCAGGCTTATTTGTCACGATGAAATTAAATAACTAATCTAAAGAAAGAGGAAAATGGAACGAACACAATCCTATGAAGTAAAGAAAAGTAACAGTACTACGACGAAATGTACAAATGATTACACCTTCTGGTGTTTGCTTGTTGAATAAATTTACTAGTTGCTCTTGGCTTATTGGTCATTATAAAGTTCCATTTGTCTGACATTTGTCTGAAATATCCAAAATGTGGACACGAATTAAGTAATACAGGTGATA
The DNA here is from genome assembly GCF_964340395.1 of Glandiceps talaboti. Taxonomy (NCBI): domain Eukaryota; kingdom Metazoa; phylum Hemichordata; class Enteropneusta; family Spengelidae; genus Glandiceps; species Glandiceps talaboti. The sequence continues at coordinate 11,073,819 of NC_135571.1, forward strand.
TGTACTCTGTAGTTAAAATGTTTATCCACCAAAATTTAAAGATTAGCCAAAATCTGAAACATTACCCTTCAGCTAAAATATTTGTATGCCAAAATAAATACTTTTGCAGTACTCTAGTTAGGCCTAAAAAATAATTGAAATTAACTTTTCTGGGTCCCCTGAGGCCAGTTACCTACCCCCCCCCCCTCCCCCACTTAGCTTTTCACTGGTGACCCTAAACTTTTTTTCATGTTTTCGAGAAAAAGTAATAAAATTGCAAAAAAGTGTCATGAAAAATAGTGAAACTGACATCAACTTAAAAAGACAAAATAAAACTATTCTTCCAATCTGTAATGGCTGTACATCTGATAGGAAGAAATAAACAACACAGAGACCATTTGGAAAACAATGGAAAACCTGAACTAGACACTCACATAGAAAAAATGTATATAATGAAATAAAATAAGATTTCTACCTACCCCACCAATTCTAAAATTGAGTGTAATTGGAACCACACAATCTTTTGTATTATGCCTAATATATTATTTGATCCGAAATCAATACTTTTGCAGTACTAATAGTTAGGTCAAACTTTCAGATATTAGGTAATCTTATGAAAAGTTTGTAATCTTGGTACTTGAAATTGTTAATCAAAAATATTTGCACTTCAATGTAGTTGTAATTGTACCACCTAAGTTAATCTAAACTCTTGCTTGAAATGTAGTTGTATTTGTACCACCTAAGTTAATCTAAACTTATGCTTGAAATGTAGTTGTATTTGTACCACCTTAGACTGTAAGATACGTCGTGACATTTCGCTAGGTGTTGGCCGATGGTTGAGGGCGCCCCGTCATGGCGTACCTTACAGACTAGTACCACCTAAGTTAATCTAAACTCATGCTTGAAATGTAGTTGTATTTGTACCACCTAAGTTAATCTAAACTCATGCTTAAATGTAGTTGTATTTGCACCACCTAAGTTAGGCTAAACTCTTGCTTGAAATGTGGTTGCAAATGTACCACGTAAGTTAATCTAAACTCTTGCTTGAAATGTGGTTGTAATTGTACCAACTAAGTTAGTCTAAACTCTTGCTTGAAATGTAGTTGTATTTGTACCACCTATGTTAGTATGAACTTTTGCTTGAAATGTAGTTGTATTTGTACCACCTAAGTTAGTATGAACTCTTGTTTGAAATGTAGTTGTATTTGTACCACCTATGTTAGTCTAAACTCTTGTTTGAAATGTAGTTGTAATTGTACCACCTAAGTTAGTCTATAAACTCTTGCTTGAAATGTGGTTGTAAATGTACCACCTAAGTTAGCCTAACCTCTTGCTTGAAACGTAATTATACTACCTAAGTTAGTCTAAAATATTGACATTATTTGATTACAGGCGTTTATGATGAAGTGAAGGCATGTAAAGCAGCATGTGGGAATGCTCACATGAAAACAATCCTAGCAACAGGAGACTTAGGATCATTGGTTAATGTCCAGAAAGCCAGTCTGGTTGCTATGATGGCAGGTAAGTTGCTATGACAACAGGACGTGATGGAATGAATGTTGTTAAAACTTCAGGGTGATTGCTATGATAATAATTCAGTTGCTATGATAGCAGTGCAGTTGCTAAGGCCTGAGAGTGATTGCTATGATAACAATTCAGTTGCTATGAGAGCAGTGCAGTTGCTAAGGCCTGAGAGTGATTGCTATGATGACAGTTCAGTTGCTATGATAGCAGTATAGTTACTAAGACACAAGATTTATTACTATGGCAACAGTTCGAGTGTTATGATGACAGTATGGTTGCTAAGACATTAGGTTGATTACTATGACAACAGCTCAGTTACTATGATAGCAGTTCAGTGGCTAAGGCCTGAGAGTGATTGCTATGATACTATCGATTGCGTTGACCCGTCCCGTTTGAGGGAACTAGACACATCGTGATAACTGCGGTCTTCACAACATTATTTTGCATAAATTTCACCAGTGGGATCTGTAAGTGGGGTTTCAAAGATATCGGTACTGCGGGAAATGTAAACACTGCTCTGTACCATAACAAAGCATCATTGAAACTGTTTCAACTTCCATGTTTTGACTGTCGCACTACGACAGTGACACTTTAGCGGCTTTCACAGTCATTCATGTTTCAACTATCACTTGAAAACATCTACAAATCTACAAATCTGTTTGGAATTACTAAACTACTTGGATGATACACGTAAACCGACTGCCAAAGCAAGGGGTTACACTGTACATGTAATATTGCAGACATTATTTGTTTTCTTGTACCTGCAACTCTAGCTTTGATGATTACCTTATGCCAAATTCTAGACGGGTTAGCTGTCTAGACACGATGAGGTCCAACATACGCAAATATAAACAACACTGCACTCTATACTACGTACGTAACGGCATGTGACCTTGTCAACGAAAATTACCGAAGGGTGGTACAAGCCAATCGTTCAATCGTAGTGGCAACACTTATAGGACATTCACAATAATTGAGTTGAATAGACTATGGAGAGGGCATCGCTAAAATACACCTAAGGTTCTAAGTTAGGCCACGTTTGGAACGAATACAAATGTAAATCCGGAAATTACCGATGAGATGTCACGATTGACGTGACCTCTAAACTTCGACTAAATTGTCGTAGATCGATAGCGTGGTATTGCGAACGTTTTTTTCAGTACTAACAACAAGTTGATCGTTCGACTGATGTTGATTCAATCCTTCTATAAGTTAACGTGAAAACCAAACAGTTCGATCGCCTGAAACATGTCAAATAATTATTCAGCAGTAGTTTAGTAATTCCAAACAGATTTGTGGATGTTTTCAAGTGATAGTTGAAACATGCATGGCTTTGAAAGCTACTAACGTGTTCATCACTGTCGTGTGCGACAGTCAAAATCAACTGTGTATAAATTATGGAAACGTGCGAATAAAACGAAAATGAAGAAATTATGTTTCTTGTGCGTCAGTTTTAAAATGACACAGGCCCCTAAGTTTGATGTTGCGGCATACTGTCAAGCATGAAGCAACACGTTAATCGTACGTAACAGATACTCACTACATTCAGGACACACTTCAAGTTCAGTTACAGTCACTAATACCAAGCTAATAGGTAATACGTAGGCTAAAACCATCGATGGTTCAGCAAGAATTATGAGACACTCCCGACAGTTTAAAACTAAGACCAAAACCAGAACTTTAAAATCAACATGTACAATGTACAAATCCAGAACAGTTTTTTGTAACACAGACTCTTCATCTATCAAAGTTAGCGGAGGAAATACATGGTAGTTGAAACAGTATCAATGACGCTTTCTTATGGTACAGAGAAGTGTTTACATTTCCCGCATTGCCGATATCTTTGAAACCCTACTTACAGATCCCACTGGTGAAATTTACTTAAAATAGTGTTGTGAAGACCACAGTTATTACAATGTACCTAGTTCCCTCAAACGGGACGGGTCAACGCAATCGATAGTAGCAGTATGGTTGCTAAGACAGGGTGAGTACTATGACAACAATTGCTATGGTAACAGTAATGTCTCTGTCTTTTGTTTGCAGGGTCTGATTTCATAAAAACATCTACTGGTAAAGAGGGTGTCAATGCTACATTTCCTGTTGCCTTGACGATGGTTCGAGCTATCCGAGATTACTATCACAAAACAGGATACAAGGTAAATTACTTGTAGGCTGTGTTTCCATGGCAATGTTTTCAAATAAAAACTCTAAAGTCAATAATGTCTTTTCTGTTTGAAGTGGCCATATGGATGAGGATTTGGTATTTATTTTGGATTTTAATTTTTGAAACAATTTTATAATGGCTTCCTACTTGAAAAATCATCATGAAATAACATTGACAAAGTCCTTGTTTGTAACTCAATAAATTGTGAAAATCTATAAAGAAATGTATAAAAAATTTTGGGTATTTATTTTGGAATTCAATTTAAAAAAAAAAGATTTTATCATGGCTTCCTACTTGATAAATCAATGTGAAACAACATTGACAAAGTTCTTGTTTGTAACTCAGTACATTGCAAAAGCTAAAAAATGTATAAAAAGTTTGTTATTGTACGTATATCTTGTGATATGGACAACTGTTTTTATTTATGTCTTTATTTAGTATAGTGTACAATTACCAGTGATCTCCAGGTAAGGTTTTTAGAGTCATAATTACGCAATACCCAAAACCTGGTGAAAGTTTCCAAAGTGCCTTAAATATCAGTTCAGTTCAGTTCAGTTCATATAGGGACAAATATCAAAAGATAATAAAGTCCCTCACATCCTTTTAGTCGTGCAAAAATGCTGATCTATATTGTTCTTAAACTTATAGGGATCCCCTTTAAAGTTTCATGAAATCAGGTAGAGTTTGCCTTTTGATACCCTATGACAAAAAGAATATTGTCTTCAACCTTTGACCTTTAACCTTTGTCCTCATAGGTTGGATTCAAACCAGCTGGTGGTATACGCACTGCGAAAGATGCATGCTCATGGTTGGCCTTGATGAAAGAAGAACTTGGCAACGATTGGTTGACACCGTCAATGTTTCGCATCGGAGCAAGTAGTTTACTCGGTGATATAGAACGACAGCTGTTCCATTACGTCACTGGTCGGTATGCAGCATCACATGAACTTGCCATGGCATAGATTCACTTTCTTCATATCATCTTCCCAAGTCTTCACATCGTCTTCTCAAGTCTTCACATCGTCTTCCCAATTCTTCACATCGTCTTCCCAAGTCTTCACATCGTCTTCTTAATTCTTCACGTCGTCTTCCCAAGTCTCCCAATACTAAATATTCTCCTGGACTTTATTTTTACTGTTTCACAGAAATCGACATGAAACTTAGATAATTTCAATGTATTCCTTTGTAAATTTGTGAAAATTAGGTCAAGGCAAAACATCCAATTACTTTTTTCATTGAAACTTAATCCTGTTTTGATAAACTTTTATTTTTTGTGTACAAACAAATAAACCTCCTTATATAGAGAGAATTTAGGCTAGCATGAAGAGGAACAAAGGCAAAGCAAACATTTTGTATGTTCCATAGTATCGGTTTCCCAGATTCTAACCACTTGGGGCTCTACTACCAGACCACTAGTCTTGGTTACCCAGACTCCCACTGCTGGGGGCTCTACTACCAGAATACCTAGATTAGAGTCTGTTGAAACGTAATCCCAATTCACCCACACTGGAAGTCACACAGAACATTTCTTCCAAGTCATGACAAATGGGCTTATGAGGCTTGTTTGTTGTATAATTAAGATGTATCAGTCACTAGAGACATGATAACCTGTTATGAAAATACCTGGATCGTTCAGCTTGCAATGTTGGATGTGAAGTATTCCCCAGCATGCATTGCTCAGGGAAAGAGATCTGGTGTAGGTGACTTTGGATTACATTTCCCCAGACTCTTGTCTGGGTGGTCTTGTAGTAGAGTCCCCAGCACTGAGAGTCTGGGTAACCAAGACTAGTGGTCTTGTAGTAGAGCCCCAGTGGTGAGAGTCTGGGTAACCAAGACTAGTGGTCATGTAGTAGAGCCCCCAGTGGTGAGAGTCTGGGTAACCAAGACTAATGGTCTTGTAGTAGAGTGCCAACAGTGAGAGTCTGGGTAACCAAGACTAGTGGTCTTGTAGTAGAGCCCCAGTGGTGAGAGTCTGGGTAACCAAAACTAGTGCTCATGTAGTAGAGCCCCAGCAGTGAGAGTCTGGGTAACCAAGACTATATTTTCCATAGTGTCTTACCCTGTGTATAGCAGGCGTCTTTTCCACCAGATTTGCCAAATTCAATGACTCTGTTTTGGTATGATTACACATTATACATGTGAAACAGTGGTTGATTTTATCTTTAAGTATTGTAGTAACAGGTGTAAATCAATTTTTGGGTGTGTTAGTTAAATTTATGGTACCATATCATGTATACAGCTTTAACGAAAATATTCACCCACAGGTGATGCAATACTGTTCAGGGTGTATGATATCATGAGTAAATTGTTGTATCTAAGAAAAATATTATTTTTTAAATAGTTGAAGCTAGTGCAGTTTTAAACACAAAATACTAGAGCTAAGATAAAATCAGCTTTGTTCCTGTACAAATATTATAATACTCAAAACTGTCTTTATTTTGAAAATGTAATTTACTGGTAAGCCTTCCTAAAAAAATTGTTTGGTTCTGGTTACCCGACCCCACCTAGTTTTTCACTGCCGACCTTTTTTGTAGCATATTCGAGAGGGAAAAAATAATAAAATTGTGAAAATTATGAAGTCTCACAAGAAATAATGCCCTGACTAGGCGTAAAAAAGAAAATTGTGTGGTTCCGATTACGGTCAATTTAAAAATAGGTTGGATAGATAGGGTTTTCAAGTAGTTACGTTTACTGTTGTTTTCCATATGGTCTCTGTGTTATTGGTTTTTTCCTATCAGATGTACAACCATTACAGATTGTAAAAACAGTTTTATATTGTCTTTTTAAGGTGATGTCAGTTTCCGCATCCACTATTTCTCACGAGACTTCACAATTTTCATGATTTTCTTAATGTTTTATTTGAATACGTATAAAAAAGTTCAGGGTCAGCAGTTAAAAACTAGATGCGATTGGGTAAACAGAACCAACAATTTTTTTTAGGCACTGTTAGGCTCACATGTCCATAACGTCACATGTTCTGAGTGGGCAGACGCTTAGATGCCAAGGTCATAATCAGTCATAATACTTCTGTGAGAGTTTGTTTGATGAGGAGCAAAAGAAGTAAATGACGACAATTATAAGTCAAGAAGACAAGCATAATATGTAGACTGTTATAGGATAAAAAAATTGTTTCTCTCTGAAATATGATTTTTTTAAGGTGACCACAGATGACGCAAAGACATGAAGGTGTGTACGAATATACCAGTATAACTGTGTTTTTTCCTTTTGATTGTTAAAAAAATGTAAGTTGAGTTAGCAGAATCACACTTTTTTTTTATTTGGCCTTACTAAAAACATGAACATAAGTTGACATTCTTTTTCGATTGTAACCCTCTAGTATGAAGTAAAATACTATTATAGGTACCGAGAATTGTGGACTGCCATTATGAGGTATATCTTTAATATGACAATTTAGTAAGAATGATAATAAGTGATTTAATTTCAGACTTTGTTTCCATGGCAACACTGATTTGTTTGCCTGCATGCCATTCTGTATAACATTCTGTAAGACCACTAAGTTGTTAGAAATGTATGCAAATTTGTTTACTTGTATGTATGCAAATTTATTTACTTGTGTGCAAGGTGAAATTAATAAAGAGTTTATCAAATAGTTCAATTGTTGTGTTATTCAATGAGTCAAAGTGAATGTGACCCTCCAGTTTATGAAATAATACCTTCCCCTGGGTTCCGATTTGTAAAAAGTAACCCCCCTACAAAGATACTGACATTTTTTCAACTGTTACGACGTAATAAGTCGTTTTCAAAGTTTCTCTGTATTACCAAAAGCTACACGTGCCCATGGCCTAAGTAAATAATATTTTTGAGAAGTTTTAGATGCAGAAATAACAAAGAAACTGACATTTTTCAATTGTTGCATATTGAGTCGTTTTGGAAAGCATAGACCGATGATTCCCGAAGGAGCAAATCTCAGAATTCTCGGTAACTGTCGGCGTATTTAGGAACAAAAGAAATCCTTCAAACTTTCTCGAGACGATAACAGAGCTTGTAGTCCCCCTATTAACACCTGGAAGCATTATCTGTTGTGCATGGGTTCCCCTCTAGCCTGTGGTGCAAACTGATTCCCCGTAATTTTCTGTTTTATCACCTCATGAATAAAAATAATGAAAATATCTCTCTCTCTCTCTCTCTCTCTCTCTCTCTCTCTCTCTCTCTCTCTCTCTCTCTCTCTCTCTCTCTCTCTCTCTCTCTCTCTCTCTCTCTCTCTCTCTCTCTCTTTCTCTCTCTCTGCATTAATTAAAGTGTTGCGAGTTGAAAGAAATCTTGAAGTTAAGTTTATAACGAAAGTATGGCATTTTTCATAATTTTTTTATTAATATTTTCAGAAATATTGATTTTTATTTTTCAAAAATCACTCTAAATGACGTGTTTGATATTGTGAAACGTAAACGAGATGATTTGGTTTGGCCGTGGACACGTTATTATCGGTTAAACACAAAAAAGTCGCATTTTTCAACTATTGCGCAATAATGCGTTTTTGCAGTCGAAAGTACCCCAATTTCGCCTTTTTTGACCTATGTGAAGAAATCGCACTTTTGGGCTGTATACTGCCCTCTGCAGTTGACCTATCATTATAAATGCATAAATTAAAGTGTTGCGAGTTGAAAGAAATCTTGAAGTTAAGTTTATAACGAAAGTATGGCATTTTTCATAATTTTTTTATTAATATTTTCAGAAATATTGATTTTTATTTTTCAAAAATCACTCTAAATGACGTGTTTGATATTGTGAAACGTAAACGAGATGATTTGGTTTAGCCGTGGACACGTTATTATCGGTTAAACACAAAAAAGTCGCATTTTTCAACTATTGCGCAATAATGCGTTTTTGCAGTCGAAAGTACCCCAATTTCGCCTTTTTTGACCTATGTGAAGAAATCGCACTTTTGGGCTGTATACTGCCCTCTGCAGTTGACCTATCATTATAAATGCATAAATTAAAGTGTTGCGAGTTGAAAGAAATCTTGAAGTTAAGTTTATAACGAAAGTATGGCATTTTTCATAATTTTTTTATTAATATTTTCAGAAATATTGATTTTTATTTTTCAAAAATCACTCTAAATGACGTGTTTGATATTGTGAAACGTAAACGAGATGATTTGGTTTAGCCGTGGACACGTTATTATCGGTTAAACACAAAAAAGTCGCATTTTTCAACTATTGCGCAATAATGCGTTTTTGTAGTCGAAAGTACCCCAATTTCGCCTTTTTTGACCTATGTGAAGAAATCGCACTTTTGGGCTGTATACTGCCCTCTGCAGTTGACCTATCATTATAAATGCATAAATTAAAGTGTTGCGAGTTGAAAGAAATCTTGAAGTTAAGTTTATAACGAAAGTATGGCATTTTTCATAATTTTTTTATTAATATTTTCAGAAATATTGATTTTTATTTTTCAAAAATCACTCTAAATGACGTGTTTGATATTGTGAAACGTAAACGAGATGATTTGGTTTGGCCGTGGACACGTTATTATCGGTTAAACACAAAAAAGTCGCATTTTTCAACTATTACGCAATAATGCGTTTTTGCAGTCGAAAGTACCCCAATTTCGCCTTTTTTGACCTATGTGAAGAAATCGCACTTTTGGGCTGTATACTGCCCTCTGCAGTTGACCTATCATTATAAATGCATAAATTAAAGTGTTGCGAGTTGAAAGAAATCTTGAAGTTAAGTTTATAACGAAAGTATGGCATTTTTCATAATTTTTTTATTAATATTTTCAGAAATATTGATTTTTATTTTTCAAAAATCACTCTAAATGACGTGTTTGATATTGTGAAACGTAAACGAGATGATTTGGTTTGGCCGTGGACACGTTATTATCGGTTAAACACAAAAAAGTCGCATTTTTCAACTATTACGCAATAATGCGTTTTTGCAGTCGAAAGTACCCCAATTTCGCCTTTTTTGACCTATGTGAAGAAATCGCACTTTTGGGCTGTATACTGCCCTCTGCAGTTGACCTATCATTATAAATGCATAAATTAAAGTGTTGCGAGTTGAAAGAAATCTTGAAGTTAAGTTTATAACGAAAGTATGGCATTTTTCATAATTTTTTTATTAATATTTTCAGAAATATTGATTTTTATTTTTCAAAAATCACTCTAAATGACGTGTTTGATATTGTGAAACGTAAACGAGATGATTTGGTTTGGCCGTGGACACGTTATTATCGGTTAAACACAAAAAAGTCGCATTTTTCAACTATTACGCAATAATGCGTTTTTGCAGTCGAAAGTACCCCAATTTCGCCTTTTTTGACCTATGTGAAGAAATCGCACTTTTGGGCTGTATACTGCCCTCTGCAGTTGACCTATCATTATAAATGCATAAATTAAAGTGTTGCGAGTTGAAAGAAATCTTGAAGTTAAGTTTATAACGAAAGTATGGCATTTTTCATAATTTTTTTATTAATATTTTCAGAAATATTGATTTTTATTTTTCAAAAATCACTCTAAATGACGTGTTTGATATTGTGAAACGTAAACGAGATGATTTGGTTTGGCCGTGGACACGTTATTATCGGTTAAACACAAAAAAAGTCGCATTTTTCAACTATTACGCAATAATGCGTTTTTGCAGTCGAAAGTACCCCAATTTCGCCTTTTTTGACCTATGTGAAGAAATCGCACTTTTGGGCTGTATACTGCCCTCTGCAGTTGACCTATCATTATAAATGCATAAATTAAAGTGTTGCGAGTTGAAAGAAATCTTGAAGTTAAGTTTATAACGAAAGTATGGCATTTTTCATAATTTTTTTATTAATATTTTCAGAAATATTGATTTTTATTTTTCAAAAATCACTCTAAATGACGTGTTTGATATTGTGAAACGTAAACGAGATGATTTGGTTTGGCCGTGGACACGTTATTATCGGTTAAACACAAAAAAGTCGCATTTTTCAACTATTACGCAATAATGCGTTTTTGCAGTCGAAAGTACCCCAATTTCGCCTTTTTTGACCTATGTGAAGAAATCGCACTTTTGGGCTGTATACTGCCCTCTGCAGTTGACCTATCATTATAAATGCATAAATTAAAGTGTTGCGAGTTGAAAGAAATCTTGAAGTTAAGTTTATAACGAAAGTATGGCATTTTTCATAATTTTTTTATTAATATTTTCAGAAATATTGATTTTTATTTTTCAAAAATCACTCTAAATGACGTGTTTGATATTGTGAAACGTAAACGAGATGATTTGGTTTGGCCGTGGACACGTTATTATCGGTTAAACACAAAAAAGTCGCATTTTTCAACTATTACGCAATAATGCGTTTTTGCAGTCGAAAGTACCCCAATTTCGCCTTTTTTGACCTATGTGAAGAAATCGCACTTTTGGGCTGTATACTGCCCTCTGCAGTTGACCTATCATTATAAATGCATAAATTAAAGTGTTGCGAGTTGAAAGAAATCTTGAAGTTAAGTTTATAACGAAAGTATGGCATTTTTCATAATTTTTTTATTAATATTTTCAGAAATATTGATTTTTATTTTTCAAAAATCACTCTAAATGACGTGTTTGATATTGTGAAACGTAAACGAGATGATTTGGTTTAGCCGTGGACACGTTATTATCGGTTAAACACAAAAAAAGTCGCATTTTTCAACTATTGCGCAATAATGCGTTTTTGCAGTCGAAAGTACCCCAATTTCGCCTTTTTTGACCTATGTGAAGAAATCGCACTTTTGGGCTGTATACTGCCCTCTGCAGTTGACCTATCATTATAAATGCATAAATTAAAGTGTTGCGAGTTGAAAGAAATCTTGAAGTTAAGTTTATAACGAAAGTATGGCATTTTTCATAATTTTTTTATTAATATTTTCAGAAATATTGATTTTTATTTTTCAAAAATCACTCTAAATGACGTGTTTGATATTGTGAAACGTAAACGAGATGATTTGGTTTGGCCGTGGACACGTTATTATCGGTTAAACACAAAAAAGTCGCATTTTTCAACTATTACGCAATAATGCGTTTTTGCAGTCGAAAGTACCCCAATTTCGCCTTTTTTGACCTATGTGAAGAAATCGCACTTTTGGGCTGTATACTGCCCTCTGCAGTTGACCTATCATTATAAATGCATAAATTAAAGTGTTGCGAGTTGAAAGAAATCTTGAAGTTAAGTTTATAACGAAAGTATGGCATTTTTCATAATTTTTTTATTAATATTTTCAGAAATATTGATTTTTATTTTTCAAAAATCACTCTAAATGACGTGTTTGATATTGTGAAACGTAAACGAGATGATTTGGTTTGGCCGTGGACACGTTATTATCGGTTAAACACAAAAAAGTCGCATTTTTCAACTATTACGCAATAATGCGTTTTTGCAGTCGAAAGTACCCCAATTTCGCCTTTTTTGACCTATGTGAAGAAATCGCACTTTTGGGCTGTATACTGCCCTCTGCAGTTGACCTATCATTATAAATGCATAAATTAAAGTGTTGCGAGTTGAAAGAAATCTTGAAGTTAAGTTTATAACGAAAGTATGGCATTTTTCATAATTTTTTTATTAATATTTTCAGAAATATTGATTTTTATTTTTCAAAAATCACTCTAAATGACGTGTTTGATATTGTGAAACGTAAACGAGATGATTTGGTTTGGCCGTGGACACGTTATTATCGGTTAAACACAAAAAAGTCGCATTTTTCAACTATTGCGCAATAATGCGTTTTTGCAGTCGAAAGTACCCCAATTTCGCCTTTTTTGACCTATGTGAAGAAATCGCACTTTTGGGCTGTATACTGCCCTCTGCAGTTGACCTATCATTATAAATGCATAAATTAAAGTGCTGCGAGTTGAAAGAAATCTTGAAGTAAAGTTTATAACGAAAGTATGGCATTTTTCATAATTTTTTATTAATATTTTCAGAAATATTGATTTTTATTTTTCAAAAATCACTCTAAATGACGTGTTTGATATTGTGAAACGTAAACGAGATGATTTGGTTTGGCCGTGGACACGTTATTATCGGTTAAACACAAAAAAGTCGCATTTTTCAACTATTGCGCAATAATGCGTTTTTGCAGTCGAAAGTACCCCAATTTCGCCTTTTTTGACCTATGTGAAGAAATCGCACTTTTGGGCTGTATACTGCCCTCTGCAGTTGACCTATCATTATAAATGCATAAATTAAAGTGTTGCGAGTTGAAAGAAATCTTGAAGTTAAGTTTATAACGAAAGTATGGCATTTTTCATAATCTTTTTATTAATATTTTCAGAAATATTGATTTTTATTTTTCAAAAATCACTCTAAATGACGTGTTTGATATTGTGAAACGTAAACGAGATGATTTGGTTTGGCCGTGGACACGTTATTATCGGTTAAACACAAAAAAGTCGCATTTTTCAACTATTGCGCAATAATGCGTTTTTGCAGTCGAAAGTACCCCAATTTCGCCTTTTTTGACCTATGTGAAGAAATCGCACTTTTGGGCTGTATACTGCCCTCTGCAGTTGACCTATCATTATAAATGCATAAATTAAAGTGTTGCGAGTTGAAAGAAATCTTGAAGTTAAATTTATAACGAAAGTATGGCATTTTTCATAATTTTTTTATTAATATTTTCAGAAATATTGATTTTTATTTTTCAAAAATCACTCTAAATGACGTGTTTGATATTGTGAAACGTAAACGAGATGATTTGGTTTGGCCGTGGACACGTTATTATCGGTTAAACACAAAAAAGTCGCATTTTTCAACTATTACGCAATAATGCGTTTTTGCAGTCGAAAGTACCCCAATTTCGCCTTTTTTGACCTATGTGAAGAAATCGCACTTTTGGGCTGTATACTGCCCTCTGCAGTTGACCTATCATTATAAATGCATAAATTAAAGTGTTGCGAGTTGAAAGAAATCTTGAAGTTAAGTTTATAACGAAAGTATGGCATTTTTCATAATTTTTTTATTAATATTTTCAGAAATATTGATTTTTATTTTTCAAAAATCACTCTAAATGACGTGTTTGATATTGTGAAACGTAAACGAGATGATTTGGTTTAGCCGTGGACACGTTATTATCGGTTAAACACAAAAAAGTCGCATTTTTCAACTATTGCGCAATAATGCGTTTTTGCAGTCGAAAGTACCCCAATTTCGCCTTTTTTGACCTATGTGAAGAAATCGCACTTTTGGGCTGTATACTGCCCTCTGCAGTTGACCTATCATTATAAATGCATAAATTAAAGTGTTGCGAGTTGAAAGAAATCTTGAAGTTAAGTTTATAACGAAAGTATGGCATTTTTCATAATTTTTTTATTAATATTTTCAGAAATATTGATTTTTATTTTTCAAAAATCACTCTAAATGACGTGTTTGATATTGTGAAACGTAAACGAGATGATTTGGTTTGGCCGTGGACACGTTATTATCGGTTAAACACAAAAAAGTCGCATTTTTCAACTATTACGCAATAATGCGTTTTTGCAGTCGAAAGTACCCCAATTTCGCCTTTTTTGACCTATGTGAAGAAATCGCACTTTTGGGCTGTATACTGCCCTCTGCAGTTGACCTATCATTATAAATGCATAAATTAAAGTGTTGCGAGTTGAAAGAAATCTTGAAGTTAAGTTTATAACGAAAGTATGGCATTTTTCATAATTTTTTTATTAATATTTTCAGAAATATTGATTTTTATTTTTCAAAAATCACTCTAAATGACGTGTTTGATATTGTGAAACGTAAACGAGATGATTTGGTTTGGCCGTGGACACGTTATTATCGGTTAAACACAAAAAAGTCGCATTTTTCAACTATTACGCAATAATGCGTTTTTGCAGTCGAAAGTACCCCAATTTCGCCTTTTTTGACCTATGTGAAGAAATCGCACTTTTGGGCTGTATACTGCCCTCTGCAGTTGACCTATCATTATAAATGCATAAATTAAAGTGTTGCGAGTTGAAAGAAATCTTGAAGTTAAGTTTATAACGAAAGTATGGCATTTTTCATAATTTTTTTATTAATATTTTCAGAAATATTGATTTTTATTTTTCAAAAATCACTCTAAATGACGTGTTTGATATTGTGAAACGTAAACGAGATGATTTGGTTTGGCCGTGGACACGTTATTATCGGTTAAACACAAAAAAGTCGCATTTTTCAACTATTGCGCAATAATGCGTTTTTGCAGTCGAAAGTACCCCAATTTCGCCTTTTTTGACCTATGTGAAGAAATCGCACTTTTGGGCTGTATACTGCCCTCTGCAGTTGACCTATCATTATAAATGCATAAATTAAAGTGCTGCGAGTTGAAAGAAATCTTGAAGTAAAGTTTATAACGAAAGTATGGCATTTTTCATAATTTTTTATTAATATTTTCAGAAATATTGATTTTTATTTTTCAAAAATCACTCTAAATGACGTGTTTGATATTGTGAAACGTAAACGAGATGATTTGGTTTGGCCGTGGACACGTTATTATCGGTTAAACACAAAAAAGTCGCATTTTTCAACTATTACGCAATAATGCGTTTTTGCAGTCGAAAGTACCCCAATTTCGCCTTTTTTGACCTATGTGAAGAAATCGCACTTTTGGGCTGTATACTGCCCTCTGCAGTTGACCTATCATTATAAATGCATAAATTAAAGTGTTGCGAGTTGAAAGAAATCTTGAAGTTAAGTTTATAACGAAAGTATGGCATTTTTCATAATTTTTTTATTAATATTTTCAGAAATATTGATTTTTATTTTTCAAAAATCACTCTAAATGACGTGTTTGATATTGTGAAACGTAAACGAGATGATTTGGTTTGGCCGTGGACACGTTATTATCGGTTAAACACAAAAAAGTCGCATTTTTCAACTATTGCGCAATAATGCGTTTTTGCAGTCGAAAGTACCCCAATTTCGCCTTTTTTGACCTATGTGAAGAAATCGCACTTTTGGGCTGTATACTGCCCTCTGCAGTTGACCTATCATTATAAATGCATAAATTAAAGTGTTGCGAGTTGAAAGAAATCTTGAAGTTAAGTTTATAACGAAAGTATGGCATTTTTCATAATTTTTTTATTAATATTTTCAGAAATATTGATTTTTATTTTTCAAAAATCACTCTAAATGACGTGTTTGATATTGTGAAACGTAAACGAGATGATTTGGTTTGGCCGTGGGGGACACGTTATTATCGGTTAAACACAAAAAAGTCGCATTTTTCAACTATTACGCAATAATGCGTTTTTGCAGTCGAAAGTACCCCAATTTCGCCTTTTTTGACCTATGTGAAGAAATCGCACTTTTGGGCTGTATACTGCCCTCTGCAGTTGACCTATCATTATAAATGCATAAATTAAAGTGTTGCGAGTTGAAAGAAATCTTGAAGTTAAGTTTATAACGAAAGTATGGCATTTTTCATAATTTTTTTATTAATATTTTCAGAAATATTGATTTTTATTTTTCAAAAATCACTCTAAATGACGTGTTTGATATTGTGAAACGTAAACGAGATGATTTGGTTTGGCCGTGGACACGTTATTATCGGTTAAACACAAAAAAGTCGCATTTTTCAACTATTACGCAATAATGCGTTTTTGCAGTCGAAAGTACCCCAATTTCGCCTTTTTTGACCTATGTGAAGAAATCGCACTTTTGGGCTGTATACTGCCCTCTGCAGTTGACCTATCATTATAAATGCATAAATTAAAGTGTTGCGAGTTGAAAGAAATCTTGAAGTTAAGTTTATAACGAAAGTATGGCATTTTTCATAATTTTTTTATTAATATTTTCAGAAATATTGATTTTTATTTTTCAAAAATCACTCTAAATGACGTGTTTGATATTGTGAAACGTAAACGAGATGATTTGGTTTAGCCGTGGACACGTTATTATCGGTTAAACACAAAAAAAGTCGCATTTTTCAACTATTGCGCAATAATGCGTTTTTGCAGTCGAAAGTACCCCAATTTCGCCTTTTTTGACCTATGTGAAGAAATCGCACTTTTGGGCTGTATACTGCCCTCTGCAGTTGACCTATCATTATAAATGCATAAATTAAAGTGTTGCGAGTTGAAAGAAATCTTGAAGTTAAGTTTATAACGAAAGTATGGCATTTTTCATAATTTTTTTATTAATATTTTCAGAAATATTGATTTTTATTTTTCAAAAATCACTCTAAATGACGTGTTTGATATTGTGAAACGTAAACGAGATGATTTGGTTTGGCCGTGGACACGTTATTATCGGTTAAACACAAAAAAGTCGCATTTTTCAACTATTACGCAATAATGCGTTTTTGCAGTCGAAAGTACCCCAATTTCGCCTTTTTTGACCTATGTGAAGAAATCGCACTTTTGGGCTGTATACTGCCCTCTGCAGTTGACCTATCATTATAAATGCATAAATTAAAGTGTTGCGAGTTGAAAGAAATCTTGAAGTTAAGTTTATAACGAAAGTATGGCATTTTTCATAATTTTTTTATTAATATTTTCAGAAATATTGATTTTTATTTTTCAAAAATCACTCTAAATGACGTGTTTGATATTGTGAAACGTAAACGAGATGATTTGGTTTGGCCGTGGACACGTTATTATCGGTTAAACACAAAAAAGTCGCATTTTTCAACTATTACGCAATAATGCGTTTTTGCAGTCGAAAGTACCCCAATTTCGCCTTTTTTGACCTATGTGAAGAAATCGCACTTTTGGGCTGTATACTGCCCTCTGCAGTTGACCTATCATTATAAATGCATAAATTAAAGTGTTGCGAGTTGAAAGAAATCTTGAAGTTAAGTTTATAACGAAAGTATGGCATTTTTCATAATTTTTTTATTAATATTTTCAGAAATATTGATTTTTATTTTTCAAAAATCACTCTAAATGACGTGTTTGATATTGTGAAACGTAAACGAGATGATTTGGTTTGGCCGTGGACACGTTATTATCGGTTAAACACAAAAAAGTCGCATTTTTCAACTATTGCGCAATAATGCGTTTTTGCAGTCGAAAGTACCCCAATTTCGCCTTTTTTGACCTATGTGAAGAAATCGCACTTTTGGGCTGTATACTGCCCTCTGCAGTTGACCTATCACTATAAATGCATAAATTAAAGTGTTGCGAGTTGAAAGAAATCTTGAAGTTAAGTTTATAACGAAAGTATGGCATTTTTCATAATTTTTTTATTAATATTTTCAGAAATATTGATTTTTATTTTTCAAAAATCACTCTAAATGACGTGTTTGATATTGTGAAACGTAAACGAGATGATTTGGTTTGGCCGTGGACACGTTATTATCGGTTAAACACAAAAAAGTCGCATTTTTCAACTATTGCGCAATAATGCGTTTTTGCAGTCGAAAGTACCCCAATTTCGCCTTTTTTGACCTATGTGAAGAAATCGCACTTTTGGGCTGTATACTGCCCTCTGCAGTTGACCTATCATTATAAATGCATAAATTAAAGTGCTGCGAGTTGAAAGAAATCTTGAAGTAAAGTTTATAACGAAAGTATGGCATTTTTCATAATTTTTTATTAATATTTTCAGAAATATTGATTTTTATTTTTCAAAAATCACTCTAAATGACGTGTTTGATATTGTGAAACGTAAACGAGATGATTTGGTTTGGCCGTGGACACGTTATTATCGGTTAAACACAAAAAAGTCGCATTTTTCAACTATTGCGCAATAATGCGTTTTTGCAGTCGAAAGTACCCCAATTTCGCCTTTTTTGACCTATGTGAAGAAATCGCACTTTTGGGCTGTATACTGCCCTCTGCAGTTGACCTATCATTATAAATGCATAAATTAAAGTGTTGCGAGTTGAAAGAAATCTTGAAGTTAAGTTTATAACGAAAGTATGGCATTTTTCATAATCTTTTTATTAATATTTTCAGAAATATTGATTTTTATTTTTCAAAAATCACTCTAAATGACGTGTTTGATATTGTGAAACGTAAACGAGATGATTTGGTTTGGCCGTGGACACGTTATTATCGGTTAAACACAAAAAAGTCGCATTTTTCAACTATTGCGCAATAATGCGTTTTTGCAGTCGAAAGTACCCCAATTTCGCCTTTTTTGACCTATGTGAAGAAATCGCACTTTTGGGCTGTATACTGCCCTCTGCAGTTGACCTATCATTATAAATGCATAAATTAAAGTGTTGCGAGTTGAAAGAAATCTTGAAGTTAAATTTATAACGAAAGTATGGCATTTTTCATAATTTTTTTATTAATATTTTCAGAAATATTGATTTTTATTTTTCAAAAATCACTCTAAATGACGTGTTTGATATTGTGAAACGTAAACGAGATGATTTGGTTTGGCCGTGGACACGTTATTATCGGTTAAACACAAAAAAGTCGCATTTTTCAACTATTACGCAATAATGCGTTTTTGCAGTCGAAAGTACCCCAATTTCGCCTTTTTTGACCTATGTGAAGAAATCGCACTTTTGGGCTGTATACTGCCCTCTGCAGTTGACCTATCATTATAAATGCATAAATTAAAGTGTTGCGAGTTGAAAGAAATCTTGAAGTTAAGTTTATAACGAAAGTATGGCATTTTTCATAATTTTTTTATTAATATTTTCAGAAATATTGATTTTTATTTTTCAAAAATCACTCTAAATGACGTGTTTGATATTGTGAAACGTAAACGAGATGATTTGGTTTAGCCGTGGACACGTTATTATCGGTTAAACACAAAAAAGTCGCATTTTTCAACTATTGCGCAATAATGCGTTTTTGCAGTCGAAAGTACCCCAATTTCGCCTTTTTTGACCTATGTGAAGAAATCGCACTTTTGGGCTGTATACTGCCCTCTGCAGTTGACCTATCATTATAAATGCATAAATTAAAGTGTTGCGAGTTGAAAGAAATCTTGAAGTTAAGTTTATAACGAAAGTATGGCATTTTTCATAATTTTTTTATTAATATTTTCAGAAATATTGATTTTTATTTTTCAAAAATCACTCTAAATGACGTGTTTGATATTGTGAAACGTAAACGAGATGATTTGGTTTGGCCGTGGACACGTTATTATCGGTTAAACACAAAAAAGTCGCATTTTTCAACTATTACGCAATAATGCGTTTTTGCAGTCGAAAGTACCCCAATTTCGCCTTTTTTGACCTATGTGAAGAAATCGCACTTTTGGGCTGTATACTGCCCTCTGCAGTTGACCTATCATTATAAATGCATAAATTAAAGTGTTGCGAGTTGAAAGAAATCTTGAAGTTAAGTTTATAACGAAAGTATGGCATTTTTCATAATTTTTTTATTAATATTTTCAGAAATATTGATTTTTATTTTTCAAAAATCACTCTAAATGACGTGTTTGATATTGTGAAACGTAAACGAGATGATTTGGTTTGGCCGTGGACACGTTATTATCGGTTAAACACAAAAAAGTCGCATTTTTCAACTATTACGCAATAATGCGTTTTTGCAGTCGAAAGTACCCCAATTTCGCCTTTTTTGACCTATGTGAAGAAATCGCACTTTTGGGCTGTATACTGCCCTCTGCAGTTGACCTATCATTATAAATGCATAAATTAAAGTGTTGCGAGTTGAAAGAAATCTTGAAGTTAAGTTTATAACGAAAGTATGGCATTTTTCATAATTTTTTTATTAATATTTTCAGAAATATTGATTTTTATTTTTCAAAAATCACTCTAAATGACGTGTTTGATATTGTGAAACGTAAACGAGATGATTTGGTTTGGCCGTGGACACGTTATTATCGGTTAAACACAAAAAAGTCGCATTTTTCAACTATTGCGCAATAATGCGTTTTTGCAGTCGAAAGTACCCCAATTTCGCCTTTTTTGACCTATGTGAAGAAATCGCACTTTTGGGCTGTATACTGCCCTCTGCAGTTGACCTATCATTATAAATGCATAAATTAAAGTGCTGCGAGTTGAAAGAAATCTTGAAGTAAAGTTTATAACGAAAGTATGGCATTTTTCATAATTTTTTATTAATATTTTCAGAAATATTGATTTTTATTTTTCAAAAATCACTCTAAATGACGTGTTTGATATTGTGAAACGTAAACGAGATGATTTGGTTTGGCCGTGGACACGTTATTATCGGTTAAACACAAAAAAGTCGCATTTTTCAACTATTACGCAATAATGCGTTTTTGCAGTCGAAAGTACCCCAATTTCGCCTTTTTTGACCTATGTGAAGAAATCGCACTTTTGGGCTGTATACTGCCCTCTGCAGTTGACCTATCATTATAAATGCATAAATTAAAGTGTTGCGAGTTGAAAGAAATCTTGAAGTTAAGTTTATAACGAAAGTATGGCATTTTTCATAATTTTTTTATTAATATTTTCAGAAATATTGATTTTTATTTTTCAAAAATCACTCTAAATGACGTGTTTGATATTGTGAAACGTAAACGAGATGATTTGGTTTGGCCGTGGACACGTTATTATCGGTTAAACACAAAAAAGTCGCATTTTTCAACTATTGCGCAATAATGCGTTTTTGCAGTCGAAAGTACCCCAATTTCGCCTTTTTTGACCTATGTGAAGAAATCGCACTTTTGGGCTGTATACTGCCCTCTGCAGTTGACCTATCATTATAAATGCATAAATTAAAGTGTTGCGAGTTGAAAGAAATCTTGAAGTTAAGTTTATAACGAAAGTATGGCATTTTTCATAATTTTTTTATTAATATTTTCAGAAATATTGATTTTTATTTTTCAAAAATCACTCTAAATGACGTGTTTGATATTGTGAAACGTAAACGAGATGATTTGGTTTGGCCGTGGGGGACACGTTATTATCGGTTAAACACAAAAAAGTCGCATTTTTCAACTATTGCGCAATAATGCGTTTTTGCAGTCGAAAGTACCCCAATTTCGCCTTTTTTGACCTATGTGAAGAAATCGCACTTTTGGGCTGTATACTGCCCTCTGCAGTTGACCTATCATTATAAATGCATAAATTAAAGTGTTGCGAGTTGAAAGAAATCTTGAAGTAAAGTTTATAACGAAAGTATGGCATTTTTCATAATTTTTTATTAATATTTTCAGAAATATTGATTTTTATTTTTCAAAAATCACTCTAAATGACGTGTTTGATATTGTGAAACGTAAACGAGATGATTTGGTTTGGCCGTGGACACGTTATTATCGGTTAAACACAAAAAAGTCGCATTTTTCAACTATTGCGCAATAATGCGTTTTTGCAGTCGAAAGTACCCCAATTTCGCCTTTTTTGACCTATGTGAAGAAATCGCACTTTTGGGCTGTATACTGCCCTCTGCAGTTGACCTATCATTATAAATGCATAAATTAAAGTGTTGCGAGTTGAAAGAAATCTTGAAGTTAAGTTTATAACGAAAGTATGGCATTTTTCATAATTTTTTTATTAATATTTTCAGAAATATTGATTTTTATTTTTCAAAAATCACTCTAAATGACGTGTTTGATATTGTGAAACGTAAACGAGATGATTTGGTTTGGCCGTGGACACGTTATTATCGGTTAAACACAAAAAAGTCGCATTTTTCAACTATTACGCAATAATGCGTTTTTGCAGTCGAAAGTACCCCAATTTCGCCTTTTTTGACCTATGTGAAGAAATCGCACTTTTGGGCTGTATACTGCCCTCTGCAGTTGACCTATCATTATAAATGCATAAATTAAAGTGTTGCGAGTTGAAAGAAATCTTGAAGTTAAGTTTATAACGAAAGTATGGCATTTTTCATAATTTTTTTATTAATATTTTCAGAAATATTGATTTTTATTTTTCAAAAATCACTCTAAATGACGTGTTTGATATTGTGAAACGTAAACGAGATGATTTGGTTTGGCCGTGGACACGTTATTATCGGTTAAACACAAAAAAGTCGCATTTTTCAACTATTGCGCAATAATGCGTTTTTGCAGTCGAAAGTACCCCAATTTCGCCTTTTTTGACCTATGTGAAGAAATCGCACTTTTGGGCTGTATACTGCCCTCTGCAGTTGACCTATCATTATAAATGCATAAATTAAAGTGTTGCGAGTTGAAAGAAATCTTGAAGTTAAGTTTATAACGAAAGTATGGCATTTTTCATAATTTTTTTATTAATATTTTCAGAAATATTGATTTTTATTTTTCAAAAATCACTCTAAATGACGTGTTTGATATTGTGAAACGTAAACGAGATGATTTGGTTTGGCCGTGGACACGTTATTATCGGTTAAACACAAAAAAGTCGCATTTTTCAACTATTACGCAATAATGCGTTTTTGCAGTCGAAAGTACCCCAATTTCGCCTTTTTTGACCTATGTGAAGAAATCGCACTTTTGGGCTGTATACTGCCCTCTGCAGTTGACCTATCATTATAAATGCATAAATTAAAGTGTTGCGAGTTGAAAGAAATCTTGAAGTTAAGTTTATAACGAAAGTATGGCATTTTTCATAATCTTTTTATTAATATTTTCAGAAATATTGATTTTTATTTTTCAAAAATCACTCTAAATGACGTGTTTGATATTGTGAAACGTAAACGAGATGATTTGGTTTGGCCGTGGACACGTTATTATCGGTTAAACACAAAAAAGTCGCATTTTTCAACTATTACGCAATAATGCGTTTTTGCAGTCCAAATGGCCCCAATTTCGCCTTTTTTGACCTATGTGAAGAAATCGCACTTTTGGGCTGTATACTGCCCTCTGCAGTTGACCTATCATTATAAATGCATAAATTAAAGTGTTGCGAGTTGAAAGAAATCTTGAAGTTAAGTTTATAACGAAAGTATGGCATTTTTCATAATTTTTTTATTAATATTTTCAGAAATATTGATTTTTATTTTTCAAAAATCACTCTAAATGACGTGTTTGATATTGTGAAACGTAAACGAGATGATTTGGTTTGGCCGTGGACACGTTATTATCGGTTAAATACAAAAAAGTCGCATTTTTCAACTATTACGCAATAATGCGTTTTTGCAGTCGAAAGTACCCCAATTTCGCCTTTTTTGACCTATGTGAAGAAATCGCACTTTTGGGCTGTATACTGCCCTCTGCAGTTGACCTATCATTATAAATGCATAAATTAAAGTGTTGCGACTTATTTGTAGATAAAAGTTGAAAAAAGCCATGCACAGCAGATAATGCTCCCACATGTTAATAGGGGGACTACAAGCTCTGCTATCGTCTCGAGAAAGTTTGAAGGATTTCTTTTGTTCCAAAATACGCCGACAGTTACCGAGAATTTCGTGATTTGCTCTTCGCCGACTTCGGGAACCATCGGTATTTGCTTTCCACAGTGCAGTGAAAACGACTTATTATGTAACAGTTGAAAAATGTCAGTTTCTTTGTATTGACAATAGCAACAGGTGTCCATGGCTCAAGTAAATAATATTTTATGATGGGACGCCCTCACACATAGGTCTCTAATCATGAAAGGTTTTAAATTTTTATTTTTTGTATTCATGAAAATTGCGGGTATTAGTTAGCAGCACAGATAAGAAAGGAACAGATCAGCAATGAGTATTGTTCCGAGATGTTAATAGGGGGATGACAAGCTCTGTTATCATCTTGGGTAGTTTGCAAGGGGCTCTTTTACACAAACTTATGCCGACAGTTACCGACTGAATCATGATTTACTCTTCGTGAATTGTTCATTAGCTTTCTATTTTGGGTTATTTGTATCTGGAATTTGGTGCCCTTGAGGTCTTTTTAATTTTGGGAACTTTTTTATAGTTAATGATACAACTTAGTTTTAATGTATAATTTCCTATAAATCTCAAGTATGAAAACTTCCAATTCAATGAACTCTGCTACCCATCTTTACGTGACTGCCTATAAGATTACACTCTCATACACACACAACGTGCAGCTAAACTTCTCGATCCAGAGAAAGAAAGCAACATACACAACTGATTGGTTTGCACTAATAGATGATACTTTTTTAATCAATGAATAATTAGAAGATCAATTCTATATACAATGAGAATATAATCTCAAGTAAAACGCTAGTCTGTGAGGTGCGCCCTCAACGCTAGTCTGTGAGGTACGCCCTCACACATCAGTCAACAGAAGGAAGCCGGTACAACACAATGTATCTTGCAGTCCAGTAAAACACAAGTTGACAACAAAATGACAGAAATACATCACGACTTGATAATAGAAACTTAAGTAGTTTTGCAGGCATGAAACTGATGTTTCTTTTAAAAGAAATTCTCAGTATAAAATAAAACTTTGAAAAACACAAAATAAAAAAATAATACTAACAGAAAATAAACATCACAATGAAGAAAAAGTTCAAAATCGTCATTACAATAATGTTCTATTTGTTATCTTAAGTTTGCAAATTTGTTACAATTATTAAAGCAGTACATGTCTCAGAAATAACTTTAGACTTTTTGTTACTTTGGGTTAAGAAACTAAAATCCACCATCAGTTTGAAGAGGACAAAAAATTGGCGTTATCGTAAAAATAACTGAAATCGAGGTCAACAATAAAATACAGAGGCTGACTGGTGAAAATGAAATCTAAATATAAAACTCCACAAGTTAAAAGAAATTAAAAAAAAATATTTTTTTTTTACAAAAAATATCAAATTGTCTGTTTTACCAAATTACAAAACTGAATGTTACTATTTCCTGATATCCTGTTAAAACTCCACTACCTGCAACTGGGACATTCTTTGAAACTGTTGTGTTAGCTCTAATGACTTACTCATGATATTGTACACTTTGAATAGTATTGAATCACCAGTGGGTAAACATATTTGTGAAGCTGTACACATAGTATGGTACAAAAAAAATCCAATCAAATTGAGTTTTAGGTCCATACCTTAAAATCAGCACACTGAATGCAAGTGATTCAAACTGATACTCTACCACTTTTTGATAAAAATCTACATCTAACATCCCTAATTATTGGTATTACAATAATTTTCAGTCAATAAAATATCTGGTTTTCTGATCGAAAAGTAATGCCTCAGTTGCAGCTGGTGTACCTTTAAAGTTAATTTACAAATGTTGAAATGGACAACATGTATATCTGTAGAAAAATCTTACTTGGACAATTTTTTTTTTTTTAAATGTTAATAACAATCTTGTTTCTCTTGAAATGTTTACTACCAAACCAGAGTGGCTATAGAGTTTCACCAGCACAATGTTACTACATGTACCAAACTAGAGTGACTATAGAGTTTCAATTAGGCAGCACAATGTTACTACCAAACCAGAGTGACTACAGAATTTCAATTTGGCGACATATTTTTTTACATCTCATACAATGTTTTTTGTTACAAATTATAAAAAGTACAGGGACTGATTTCCCATGATGCACTGAAATTTGGTTCTGTCCTATCTCTTACTAAGTGGTGACCAGTGTGCCCTCTAAGCCAATTAAATGCACCATCACTGATGGACACAATTTCTCGTGACACACCAAAATTTGGTGTTCCCCTATCTCTTCCTCTATGGTGGTGACTCACATTTTGACTAACAAAAAATAAAATCTGTCTATTACTAGAGAGCACAGTCATTTAAAAAAAAACTTCAAAATGAACGACTGTGTATTACCGTGTAACTGAAAAAAAACTAAAAATGAAACAAAATCTTGAATTGTCAGGAAATTTAACTGAAAGACAAAAATTTCATAACATGATTTACAAAAACAGACTTAACCTGTCAAAAATAAAATAAAAATTGTACTCCAAAAAATTGGCATTATTTGAAATATTCACCAAAAACTTTTCAAACTGGGGAAAAAATACAACAAAGTTTGACAGTTCTTTTGTAATATGAAAGACGAAATAGTGAGATGAAAATAATCTTGTTTAAACAAATTCTGTCTATGATTAAAATCATAAGTTATAAAAATGTAATAAAACGCACTTAAACTATTTCAGTCTGTTATGTTATATACACCAAGGATATTGAATATTACTAGTATTATCGTAACTTTGTCTAAAAACAGGCAGTGTTTTCACGAAATAAGCCAGTCACCCAAACTGATTGAAATCTGATGTGGTGACTATGCCTGGATGTCTTTATTTATCTCAATTTCCTTCCTTTATTGTTGCTTGTTTTTGATTTTGTTATTCTGGGGTGTGACGATGCTCACTTCCGGAACAACAGAATTGAAAACAAACAATAAACAAAGAAAACAGAGGTAAATAAAGAAATGGCGCTGTATTCACCACATCAGATTTTAATCAGATTGACATTTACCCTGAAACGGAATGTTGCCGGACTTGACAAAAAGCTTACTAACATTACCACATTTTATCGTCTGCCTAAACAACTAAAATCTTACAAACATTGCTACATTTTATCGTCTGCATAAACAACTAAAATCTTAATAATAATATTGCTAAATTTTTTGTCAGGCTGGACAAAAATCTTACTAAAATTGAAATATTTGAACATCTGGTGAGACAAATTCTTGACCAACACCGGTACTGATACATTTTCTTTACATTATCTACCTCGAGATGAACTACAATCTTTTTAAGAATTAAAATAAAATATAACAATTATATGGATCAAAGTGGTCACAGGAATGAGGGTTGGGAATTTTTAATTTATAAAACAATTTTATCATGGCTTCCTATATGAAAAGTCAATGTGAAACAACATATGCCAAGTCCTTGTTTGTAACTAGATAAATTGCCAAAGACTGATAAATGTGTAAAATGTTTGTTATTGTAAGTATAATGACAAACTTGATTTACAAATTGTTTAGCTTTTTGCAATGTATTGAGTTACAAGACACAGACTTAGTCAATGTTGTTTCACATTGATTTTCCAAGAAGTCACGATAAAATTGTTTTATAAATTAAAAATCCAAAATAAATACCCAATCCTTATCCATATGGCCACTTAAATAAAATGTAACAATTTTAAGGATTAAAATGTAACAACTGTAGCCAAGACAACAAAATGTAACAATGTCAGCAGACGACATTCCGTTTCAAGTTAGTTCGATTCTATAGTATTTCTTGTAAAGATATACAAATCCACTCATTCCTCAAAATTTACAGAGGAATGTCTCCCATCAAAACAAACCAAAATACTTCCCATCAAAACAAACCGCAATATTTTGACAATGAAATGAAATCTCCAAATGCCCACCCCTAGAGTTACCATGGTTACAAATCTTTAACAAAACATAATAAAATGTATCTGTACGAGTAAACCACTTTCAAATTTTGAGAAAAGAAATAAAATCAGCCAAACTTTCAAATAACAGGAAAAGTGCACAGACTAAGGGGAAAGGCAAGACCATAAACTTAAAAAAAAATTAAACGATAGGAAAATAACAAAAAATCAATTTACTTTTCTTTACAAAATTTGAAATTTCTAGCGTGCACCTGTTGTAAGACAACATATTAAATTCTTATTTACAGAGTTCCAAAACGAGGGAATATTAAAATTTCACAACTTTATCTAAACTATAGAAAATATTTCATTTTGTTATTTTTTTCTCTCTCAGTACATTGTGAGGCTCATACTCCTGTTAATTTTCCTGCCTATGAGACGGGAACTTCTATCGGATACTCGTGGAAAAGTTGCTTTTTCATTTTGCTTCTGAGCTTCTTGAAGTTCTCTGTAATATGAATGTAAGTAAAGAAAATTATATCTTGAGATAAAGTTATGAAAAATGAGCAAATACAAGGTTATTAGTGAGGTTTTCTTTTGATAGTATTACTAGAAGATTCTGTACATATGAGAAATGTTGCATGTATTGCAAATTAGCATATTTCAGTATATATTAGCACACTAACATAAATTAGCATATATCTGCATACATTAGCACACTAACATAAATTAGCATATATCTGCGTATATTAGTACTGATATAAAGAAGCTTTATCTGCATACATTGGCATATACATAAATTAGCATATATCTGCATACATTAGCACATCAATATAAATTAGCATATATTTGCATATATTAGTACTGATATAACTGATAACACTGCTCAGTGCTGTAACCGTGGTAACTTGCCATACTGATATAAGTTAGCATATACCTGTATATATTAGCAGACATAAATTGGAACATATCTCCATGTATGCATAAATTAGCATATATCTGCATAATACATAAATTAACATATATATGCATACATACATAAATTACCCTACCTCTGCATACATACACAAATTAGCATATATCTACATACACAAACAAAGTGGCATGCATCTGCACACCTCAGTATACTAGTTTCTACAAAAGAATATATTTAGTTATTGAGATAAACAGTACATACCTTGTAAGTATTGCATT
Source organism: Glandiceps talaboti (assembly GCF_964340395.1). Lineage (NCBI taxonomy): Eukaryota > Metazoa > Hemichordata > Enteropneusta > Spengelidae > Glandiceps > Glandiceps talaboti. Next base: position 11,102,691 of record NC_135571.1, read on the forward strand.
CTGAAATTTGGCAGCATTCAGTTCTTTCCTGAGTTGAATGACAGATCTCTTTGCATGTGGACAGAGTAACGGATGTTGTGCTAACGTCAATGATGATGGCCTAGCACGGGGATCAGGATGTACCATACTACATAACAATCGGTTCATATCCTCAGAACACTGCTGTAACCGTGGTAACTTGCCAGCTCGTATCCTATGCCACGTCTCGCCATTCATTGGTAACGGTGTTTTGCTTCCAGATGCTATAATGGTAAGTGCTAGAGAGAAGATGTCCGCCTTTGCAAGATTGGAATAGTCCTGCACAGAAAGGAATCAAATTACAGTTACAAATCAATTTGGGTGAAGAAAATCAGTCAAAATTAACAGTAGTCTCTCGTGTCCACAGACTACCAATTCTTGTCATGGGACTACCATAATTTGCAGCTGGTAGCCCACTCAGGCTACCACTGATTATGTGATGATTTAAAGGATGGACGATTCACAGATATAAAAGTATTACAATTTTGAATAACACACATATTTCCAATAGAGGAAATCTGTTTTCAGTTCAGGAATAGAGGACTAGTGGTCACCATCCTTGGGCTATCAATTTCCGAAATAGATAGCCCACTAGGACTACAAAGAAAAAAAGTTAATTTCGAGCCCTGAAAGTGGAAGTGATTTAAAATGATTTGAAGAAAATGAAAGACTTCTATTCAATTAATGATGATTGCATATATCAAGTCCTCTTACAGTATTTTTTGCTAAGGTTGGAGAACCCAGTAACAGAAAGGGGTAAAAATGGCAGTGTTTCCTCATAGAGTCTACAGTCTATGGTAATTTTGTTTGGGAACCCAGGTAAAATAATATGGGGACCTCAGTAGATTTTACCTACTTACCCCCTTAGCAAAAACTTTGTCTTATTGGAAAAAGGGCAAAAATTTAAATATTGTAATAATACAAATGAAAGTTTACAATTTCATGAAAATCTAATTATTTTTATTGTCAGAAACAGATATATCAGAATAATGCCATTTTCAAAATTTCATTTTTAGTGACCCTACCAAACTAGAAATTAATGAAAGGATCATTCTGATAGGCTTTGACTATGTTCAACAACCAATCACCAACAGTCTGACATTTTCACTGACCAATCTGTACATGTGTTTGAAAACTGTGCTAGTAGTCTTACCTCCTGAAGGATTTCATTGGACAAGAACCGGACATCTCCCTCTTCTACCCTGGGGTTGGCTATTGATGTCACATGACCTAAGTCACCTGTGTAACATGAAACATGTATTAATGTTGAGTTGTCAGTCACTATGTTTTCAATTAATTTCACTTTCACATACACTCATACATACACACATACATACATACATACATACATACACACACACATACATATGCACACAAATGCATACATACATACATACATACATACATACATACATACATACAAACAACATACATACATACATACAACATACATACATACATACATACATACATACATACAACATACATACATACATACACACACACACATTCATAGATTTTATAGATTTATCTTGGGACCTAGCAAGAGAAAAGTCCAGTACGGTACATGCATTACTACCAAGCTAGAGTGACTTTAGCATTTCAATTACGCGACAATGGTTTTTTTTACGTCTCACACAAGGGTCTCTGTTACAAATAACAAGATGACATGGGTTACCAGTGTAAGTAAACTCAATAAATATAATCAATTCTTACCAATTTTATAGATTGTCACATTTCTATCGGAACTTGAATAATCGTCTTCATCATCACAACTGTCACTTTGACAACCGTCGCTACCTGGTGACCTGTTTATTGCTTCTTTCCTATGTACAAAAATATTTCCTATGGAGAAAAATGAAATCGATTTTAATTCTTCATATTTTTAAATTGAATATAATACATATACACTATATGAAAAGTCACATTTGACCATGTCTTTCCACCAGGGTTAAATCTTGAGCAGAGGATGTGTAAATGTGGTGAGTATGAGACAAAGTTCCTCCTTTGACTTAATTTACCCCTGGTAATCTCTCACTTGGGGTTTGTAGACAGTCAAAAGTGGTACTGCGTCTCGTACTACCCCTGGACATAGATGGTGGTTAGGTGGATCACAGGTAGTTAAGGGTTGGGTAAAGGTGGGTAAATTTGACTTTTCGTGTAGTGATAGGTATCTTAGAGCAGCTGTGTACTGCTTTTTTGTTTACTTAGTTCACTTTGTTGTTTCTTAGTAACCCAACCTTTCTACCAGGACATATTCCCATTAACAAGCACACATTGTCTTCCCAGTGGGAGAACTTTCTCGTTTACAAGTCCATTTGATTGGCTAACTCACCTGGTTTGATATCCATATGGACCAATCCCTGTGAGTGTATATACCGTAGTCCTTGTATAATCTGTGCTAATATTTGTTTGAGTTCTGCTTCTGATAACACTTTACCACTCCGCCTCTGGTCTGAGATCACATCAGCAAGACTACCAGCTGTTAGAAAACATACACATTTGTAACATTATCACACCAAAAACATCTAATAGCCATACACCAAATGTTTTATTTTCTTAATAAACTTGAATTGATAGTGTTGATATTCATTTACATATTTCTGAAATATTGATGCCACCAGAAAAAAAAACACAGAAAACATGTGTAGAACAAATCTGTGAATTAAAGGCCTGAGTTTCAATCCAAGGTTCTCACATTAGTGTTATCTTATCAGCGAATCCTTAAGGCGAAGCCATACATAGAAATATTTTAGATTTGGTCCAATTTTTGCATAGCTTTGCCAGACAACTGTTTTTGACACACACATTTTAATAATCTGAATTGGTTAAATATGTCATATTCCAGATATCTGTACATTCTACATTTAAAATAGTAAGATCATTATTTCTTGCTGCATATTGTCTAAGTGAAATAAACCATTTCAATGTACTGCAACTAAATGCAATATTTGTCTGTATGGTGAAACGTTAGTTCATTTCATTTTATATACTAAATGTAGCAAGAAACTGTATTCGTTCAATCTTGCTATCTTAAAGTATAGCTGTGCAGTTCTGTATTGTGTGGTTGTATCAAACATTCAGTGAACACTAACATGAAATGTGCTGTTAAATGGTGACCAGACTTACCATTACAGCCAGTGAACACTAACATGAAATGTGCTGTTAAATGGTGACCAGACTTACCATTACAATATTCATTCTGAATCAACATATGATCATCTTCAGCCCAAGCTGAGTAATACCTGACTACATGTACATGTGTTCCTAACACTGCATGGGCATACACTTCATTCATAGCCATTTTTCTGTAAAAGATACAAATAAATACTTGTAAATTGACACAAAATAAACTCAAAATGTGAAGGTTGGGGGGGGGGGGGGGTTTGCAATCCATTGCAGCCTCTATAAGTACATAGGATTAAAGTATTATCATTGCAACCTCTATCCTACCAGGTCCCCAATTATATAGCTACAATTGCTAACCATTCAACCATCATGACTCCACAACCAGCAATGTACAGATAACAAGTCAGCCATCATGACTACACAACCAGCAATGTGCAGATAACAAGTCAGCCATCATGACTACACAACCAGCAATGTGCAGATTACAAACAATGTACAGTACATATTACAAGTCAGCCACTCTAAATTTAACCATTCAACCATCATGACTCCACAACCAGCAATGTACAGATTACAAGCCAGTCACTCTAACCATTCAACCATCATGACTCCACAACCAGCAATGCACAGATTACAAGCCAGTCACTCTAACCACTCAACCATCATGACTCATCAAAGAATGTAGAGAATAAAGGAAGTACTTACTCATCAACTGATCCAGCTATTGGCTTCTTGGATTTCTTGATAGCGTAGTAACAGCCATCTAGTCGATTAATACATTTGTAGACAGAACCAAACTCTCCAGATCCGATCTTACATATTTCAACAAACTCTTCGTTATACCTGGATATGTTGTTTTCTCTAAGTGCTACTTTCTGTGGATCAAATAAAATAAAGGGAAGCTCAGTATCAAGCTGGTAATCAGAGTTCAAAAGACGAAAAACATCAGAGCTAAATATTCATTCATTCCAAAAGTATTTTCTGATTGAAGTGTCTGGAATGACTATTAATGTTGTTGTTTCATTTTTCAGTGTGTCTGCCTTTAAATTTGTTACTATCTGTTGATATTTTGGACTTTATTTACTATATTCCTTTTTAATGTGTTTAAATTATTTTCCTGCCTACTTTTATTCTCTACTGACGTACAAAGATCTACCTATCTTGTCACAATGTATGGATGTATTCGTATAGCATTGCTATGTTTAAGTAAATCTGATGTGATTGCAAATACAAAAATTTACAGAAAGTTTCCACTCATTTACCAAAGTTTCCCGCCAGTGTTTTTAACTTTAAGGGTGTTAAAAAGAGGTGAATGCTTTCCAGCCATTTAGGAGAGTTCTCTATTAATGTTTATTATAAAGGCGTTAAAAGTGGTAACATCTACCAGTTTTCCAGCATTTACCAGCGTTCCCTATTAATGTTTTGTTAAGGGTGTTAAAAGTGGCAAAAGCTACCACACTCAATTTCACAAAAGTGCTGTTTAAATGTTGTGTTCAAATGTCATTCTGTTATTGATTCAAGAAAAAAGAACTGAAATTTTTTGTTTTTTGTGTGAAATTTGTTAAAACTGCAATAATATATAAAGTAGTCTACCACATACAAAGATAAACCTGGTAAAAAACAGAATTTTTTCCATGTCCCTGACAAGTAATCACATACAGGCTAAAAACTAGTAAAAACAGTTAAAAACACAAAACCAACGAAAAAATCTAAAAACTCAATTTCTTTGTCCCTACCAGCATACTGTCCTACAAACGCCAAAACAAATCACTTTAGAGACAAAAACTATGGAAATGTGGTCTAGTGAACAATATTGAGACAAAAGTAACAATGGGATGCTGTACTGGTTAAATCCTGGTTGCAGCTGGGTCTAGTAAAGTTAATGACTGTATTGTGTTAGAGGGGGCATGCCATCACAGTGTGTTGGAATTCAACAAAGACTCTTAAAAATCATCACAACAGGATTGGAAACCCTTGGGGGAATACATGGTAAATCCTCAAATTGAGGTTGCACGTGTCACAAACAAAACATAATGAGTTTGTGAAGAATATGCCAACATATTTAACACAATAATGACATCAATCCAACGCTAGATAGACGCATTGTTGTTTTGTCTTACAGGAAGCGTCAGTAACTAAAAAATGACCATTGAAGTTATCAATTTAAATACACTGATACACATGTCAAAAAACTAAACATTTAGCCATTGATCGGAAGGACAACAGAATAGCCTGATCAGATGTGGGACCACTGTTTTCGTCAATTTTCTACCAAACTCTCTTTAGTGATCAAATGTTTACAAAGTGAACCACAAAACTGAGCTAGCCTTGCTCATATCTCTGAGCTTTGTAAAATTCTTTATTGAATATAATATTTTTTTTAGTGTTTTTAAGTCATTTCTCATTCTTTTATATGTTCTGAGCGATTGTAAAAGTGAGGTGAATGCATTATAGTTTTTGGGAAATGACTAATACTGAGACAATTTAAGAAAAAAAAGTTGAGCACCTTTCCCTTTACAAAACTAAAACTGAATGACAAACTTTGACAATAACAAGACTAGAAATAATTTCATCATCATCATCATTATGATACAGGTTGACTTCTGTTACACATCATTTTAATTTTCAAAACTTCTAACTTCTAAAACAAAAAATTATTTTAGTTGTTAACGTATGGTTCAACAATGGAGAAGTTAAAGAAGACTGACTGATTTATGTAGTATACTGGATATCCATGGTAGTTTTATTATTAAAGTTGAAATTTTCCCCGATTCTTTCCCTTCGTAATCCTTATTTTAAGTTTAAAAAACTTGTTGCAGTCATTTATATAAGTAAAGACTGTGTTTCAAAAATTGAATTTTTTTTTTGTAATTCAGTTTTTTGTTTTTTTCATTTCATATGAATTCATCTGAAATTACTACTATGTGTCCAAGTATGTGGACAAATACATCCATGGTTCAAGTTAGGAGTTTTTTTAAAATCGAAATGTGTCACCAAAACAAATCGCGTATTCTACATTCTGATTGGCTGAAATCTAAATAGCGCATAACATATTCATGTTTTTGTTGTAATTCGGTTACATGTTTGTGGTTTTTCTTTTGTGCTTACTTTGTGTGAATTTACTGTTATATGTCCGAAATAAGTCTTTTAAAATTGAATCTTGTCTCCAAAACAAATCTAGTATTCTGCATTCTGATTGGCTGAAATCTAAACAAGGCATATACTCATCTCCTGTGTATAGGCATTTATTGATAGTTAACAAATAGGTGATAATTAAGTCTGTCTGAATTGTTCCATGTGAAAGATATGAATAAAAACAAAAGGTGATTTCATGTCCATTCACTGAGGGCACACTTCAGGGATTTCTCATTGTGTAATCTCACAACAATGTGAGATTTACTTTATTGTTTTGTGTTTGAAAACCCAGCTCATGTTTGAGACACTGAACTGGTCTTGTTATTTTCCAATGTCTTTGTTTTATTCACTATAACTGTGACTGAAAAATGAACAGTTTTTTTATCCTTCTTCCAAAAAGTAAATTAGTGTATTCTGGGTTGGTTTCAAAATATCTTTTGAGACAAATCATCGCTGAGATGCTGTGGTAGGGTCAGTAGATGTTGGCCTAGGCAGCACAGCCAGTTGGTAGGGCATCTGCCAAACGTTCAAAAGGCTACATGATTGTTGAGTCATCAAATGGGAAAGTTACTCCACGAAATAAAAGCATGTTCACAAACTAGATATTCTGGAGAGTCACTCCATCATTTGACATCTATATTACTTACATGCGATTTCAGAGAAACACCAGTTTGAACTTCTATATCATTTGGGGATTTCGAGACCATAATAATTACCAAGAAAATAATGTTTATTAACCTTCCACCAAAAAAAATGATTTGCTTCACTTAAGTTCTATCTCATCAAACATTGGAGAGAGATTATTTTATTTTCTTCAATCTCACAAGCCAGAGTTATTATTTCTAAAAATTACCTGTGGGAGACTTGATTAGAACAATGCCGTAAAACAGGCAGTGGTTTGCAGCAATGGCTTTCTTACGATAAAATACATATAAAAGATTTACCAAAGAATTTTACAAGAAAAACCAAACAAACCAAGGTTTTACCAAATTACAGGAAACCCTACTGTTACAAAAAAAAACACCAACTTTTTTTCTAATTCAATAAACTACTGACCCTCAACTTTTTAGGTACTCGAAAGTTTTTCCTTTTCTTTTGTGAGATCACATGTAAATGTCAAAGTTAACATTTACAAAAAAATCTTCTGTCTGGTCACAAGAAAAGACACATTTTCTGAAAAGTGACCCTCTCTTTAGACGTAATTCACACATTATTTCTCAAAGACACTATAACAAGAGACAATATTATACATAAATTTGAATAAAAACAATACTAATTATCACCTACTTAGCATCAGCATAATCCTGACCTGGGAAAATGCATTTATTCAACAACCAAACTTAATTGCAACCAACCCCCATGCAACCATTATTAAAGGTCCTGTCGCAAATGTCAACTGTCATTTTCACAAAAATCAACCTTGCAAAATCTTAACATTGGATCAAGTTACAAACTTTCTGCCTATTTGGCCATAGACACTCCATCAACAGGACCTGTTGGTGGAAGAACTGAAAACATTGGAGACCTTGAACATGGAGTACACCCCAAACATAGACCCTGGGAAATGCTGTGTACACTGCAAACAAAGAGCTTAAGTGACAACAAATGCTTTCCACTTGAGTACAAAAATTGTATCAGAGCATGGTACTATGGTAGAGGGAATAACTACTACTCTGTCTACATGTATTGCCATAATGGGAATAAGTGTTTTGCTTGACAGACAAACCCAGCCTCAGGAAATAACTATGTCTTACGGTGTGGTGGTGTAATGAATGAATGAATGAATGAAGATGAGAACATGAAAGTACCATGGGCCATAACCAGTGTGCCCTCTAATGATAGCCAAATGTTGTTGTTAGTCAAAATGAGAATAACTGCAATTTCCTGCAAGTCACCATATAGTCAGAGATAGGGGAACACCAAATTTTGGTGCATCACTAGAAATTGTGTATCAATGGTGGTCAATTAGAGTTCTGGTTCATCCTAAATGTCTACACCACTTCCCAGTTGTTTGAAAACATTCCAAATTCTATTTATGTTTGTGATTACACTGTGGAATGTTTGTTTTTTATTAAAGCTTTCTTTGTTTACACCTTTATCTATTTTTCTTACCTTTGAAGGATTGCCAAGGAAGAAACCATCAAACTCTTCGTCTTCACTGTCACTGTCTAAAACAGTCCTGAAAACATACAAAACAAAACGAGTTTAAAATAAGCAACAAGAATATGAGAACACATCTAAGGTAAATGTTGATAAGAGTTGATATTCCACAAAAGACTAGTCACTATGTGTACTATGATATCTCTCCACAAGAGAGAGAGAGAGAGCGAGATCATACATCATACATGTGTAGTTAATTAATAGACTACAGACTAACAGAACACTAGAAATGGAATATGTATGAATTGAAGCCGAGAACTATCGAAACTTGGTCATTTTTGCTAATGACGTATTTGTGCTGGAAAACAAATAAGTGGTGACTAAAATACCTTCTTGTACATGAACACAATATACCAGTCTAGTAATTCACAAAAATTAGTCTTTGAGAACTAGCAGACGACTGTAAAATCACAAAATTTTCCAGAAGCTAAAATATCTACATTGACAATATTTCCTATTTCCTTTTTTTTTTTGGGGGGGGGGGGGGACTGACATGCATGTAGAGTAAAATGTACTAATAATTTAGAATGGCCAGTGACAATTTTTCCTATATACCATCAGAGCCAGAGACAGGAAACATACATGATTTCAATCAAATAATATCCCATGTATATATCCATGATCAATTTCTGATGAAATAGTAATATATTATTAGAATCCAAATTTTTCAAAGACATTCGAAGACAAGTTTTACCCTCAGAAAGACTACATTAACACAAATTTAAAGAACAGAAAGATGAAATATAGTCTGCGTATACTGTAATGTGATATTATTAGGTAACACTGACAGTGATCCATGAAGCTGGTAAGTGTGGAAGAATTTATGTTAATGTATCTTACAATTTATATGCAAAATGTTGAATTTCATCATCATAAAACATGATATAAAGTTTACCCAAGCATAGATCTATTAATTCATGGTGGTATATCTTTAATTTGTCTAGCAAACTTGTTATTTACTAGTAATATGTTAATGGTGCAATATTTTCTATGATGTTGTGATGTACCCAACAATAAATAAAAACTCAAGTGATTTCATTTCTAAATTCTTGAAACATACTTCTTGGACATTTATGGAAACGATTTCTTATTTAGACCACAGGCACTCGAATCATGATTTGGGGGAAAAATGTACAGTGAATGTTATTATTCACTATACATTTAAAAAAAATCATACATTGATTCGAGTGTCTGTGATTTAGACCATGAAGGCAACAGGAATTCCATGGTTAGACAAACTTCAAATATAATTTTGGGTAACATTGTGAGTTGTGACCTAAATTCTACCTGTAAGTACAACCTATAAACACTGACCCAGACTTTAGCACTTATCTAACTGTAATCTGTGATCAGTTACCCATTTAAATCTGATCTCCAAATAATTCAACTTGTGTGATTCATACTAAAAGATGGATTGTGGGGCCACGTCTACATGTATATTGTGTGGAAATAACAAATTTGTCATTTCATAAACATTTATGACTCACCTAAGCTTCATTTCCTGCACATACCGTTACATATATCTCACCTTTGAAATCGGAGACAAGTCATGACTCATCAACATGCCCATTTTTGGCAGTTGTTCACAAACTCGACCTGACCTTCACACCCTAGATGTCGACTTTAAATTCGTTATCCTGGATTCATGAAAATAGGTACGCCAAATTGATTAATTAATTAAAATCACAAATTACTATACCTTAAATCAGCTCTGGTTCTCTTTTTGGAAACATTTCCCAGTGCATCGGGTGTAAATGGGTTGACATTTGCAGTGTGTTTCTTTTGGACCCTCGGAGCAGTGAGTGGTCGTCGCTTCTCAGAGTCTCTGTTTGCTCCAGAAAATAATGCACCTATGAGATTCCGTTTGGTTTCTGGTGTACCTTTACTCGTTGTAGCTCGTTTCAATAAAGTGTTCGGAGTATGTGGAGTATCGTAAAGTCTGAGATTTCTCATCCGTTTGTGAGGGATGGGTGTGTCGGGAACTGCTGTCGGACGTTTGAACTCGAAGTCTGAATCTGGCGACGGTGATGATGTTTTTCTTGCAATATCCATCGGTGATGCATTTCTTGAACAATTGTAAGGTCGGTTGGTGATTGGACTTGCTGGAGGACTGGCAAAATCTGGGTCCCATAAATGCGACGTATCATCCCGGTTGTTGTTGAGTAGAACGTGTACAGGGCTGACGAAAGGACCGTCTGGGACATCTTCTTCTCCGGATGAGTCGAACGTGTCTCGGAAATCTAACCTCTGGACCGGCGATCGACCACATCTTGTCGCTAAGCCAAACTTGCATGGGGATGGGGACGCCATCACGTGTCGTCTTCAAGAAAAATTCGATCCCGTTTTCGGCAAGTTTCGGTGTAGAAACGGTAAAAAGTTGGTGTTGTGAATGTTGCGTTCACACCTGATCACGCATTAAAATTAGAAAATTGGCGCGTCGGTTAAACACGTGACACAGTTGACCAATCATAGAATAGTATAGTAATTTTAAACAGTCGCTGCATGTCACATGCTCGATGAATGGGCAGCAATTATGCAAATTACTTCGAAAGGCGTCCTTGGCGCCTGCATAAACAAAAGCAAGACGCTACATTTCACGCTGTTGTTTACTGGTTGTTTACACCTGATTCCGTCGTGAAGTCAGCATGACTGTCAAATAGTAAATACTATTGTTTTGTTTGATTTTGTGACGACAAACTGAGGATGCCCAGTATTCAGTAAGAAACTAGCTACGCATTCAAAAATAGTCTTCAGTATTTTGTGTTTTGGGCACCGACTGCTGCGTAAAGTTATAAACAAACTCCAAATTCACAAACTTGATTGATGATGGCGATAAATGTTTGACCACGGACATTGTAGTATAAACAGAAACGTTTCGTGTGTTTGCTATAATCATGGAAGTATACTTACATGCCATAATCATTGTAGAATAACACAACTTTTTCAAGATAACTTATTACAGAAAAATAGAGGAACTTTTACACTCATTATTTATTAGAAGTAATACCAAAACTCAAGTCGGTCTAAATTAAATATCTCATTATTCTATTCTTATTTTGTGGTATTTGTCGTTATTTCCTACCCAGAAATTCATACTGGATTCTGGTCTAAGTATTAAAAGTCGACAATGTGAAATGGTCTTACTATGTTGTCATTTTACTATGCTATATTTTAAATGCGGGGTACCACTCACAGTACAGTACAGTGGGCCTTGAAACTTCCCCCGGGCAGCCGCCCCCGGGAAATTTCCATAGCATATCACAATGATGACATAAACCTATATAGTTATACCTCAATTTGTTGAACCACAGACCACTAACAACACCCCCTGATACTTCCATGGTAAAACAGTAACTACATATGTACAGTTGTTAAAACATTAAACTTTTCCACAGTAACTCTCCACATGTATATTTCTAAAACGAACAACATTTAGTGCAACAATATTGTGGAACACTTTTTGAAAGAAATGTACATTTTTTGTATTGTATCTGATATTCACATATATCTTAGTGGTCTAGATTCATTCACACACACACACACACACAAACACATACACACACACATACAAACACACATACATACATACATATATACATACATACACACACAAACACACACACATACATACATACATACATACACACACACATACATACACACACACATACATACATACACATACATACATACACATATCAAGATTTCCATCCATATTATTATTACGCTCAACACAGCAACATCAGGTACTTTAAATAATTCTGAAAAAACACCATTTCTTTTACATACTCAATAAATATCTTTATTTCGGATGAAATAAATGCATAACACACACTGTTGCTATAACAACACTCAAAGAGAGTCAATTTGCATAACCTGTTTTAACAAAGGAAAGTAAGTGTGCATTCAACATCAACTTTGAATTCACAGTTTTCTTCCAATAGAGATTTTTCTAAACATTAATCACTATTAGTGTGTAAATAATTTTTGCATTGTAAGTTTTTGCTAGTAGTATTTTTGATATGGACAATCTCAAAATTCACATGCAGATTCTTTTTTGAATAATGAAGGTACTTATTATAAATATGGAATAATTTCCAAATATGGAATTATTCTAAATGTATAAAGTCACTAACTCCATATAAGGAATCAATACTATCAAAAATGACATAAATAATTCCTAATATGGAGTTATTAAAGGGGCACAAGCTGAGTTTATACATATTTTGGCGTAGTTTTTGCTGCATATTTAAAAGTTACTCACAGTATTGTACTTACTGCAGCAAACTTAACCATCACTTGTAATTGACTGAACTCAAACTTGGTATTAGGATAGAACTCATAAACGATCCGACGACATAATTTATGGTACATACCAAAAATGTTCAGGAAATCCCATCTATGCAATCAACTGTTCTAACAATGTCAGAAGACAATTGTAATGTTATAGAAGACATGCATTGACATTAACATTATACTAGAATTTTATTTAAATATTTTCACTTGAGTTAAAAAGAGTATAAACACAGCTTGTGCCCCTTTAATTTGAAATATGGACAAATAGTGACACATTTTCTGAACATGAAAAAGTCACTTGTTTGAATGAAATCTTAGTTAAAAGTAACATTTTACATTTACAGTCAAATTTTGACAAATAAATATTTTCACAGATATGGTGGCATAAATATTTATCAAACACAGACAAAACTCTATACAAACCAAACAGTAATGTTAAATGTGATTACAAATCTCAGAACACTTGAGAAATAAATCGAATTTTAGGATCACAACAATATGCTGTGATATCATGATATTATCAATTCTGATGTAAAAGTAAAATCTCAGAAATATGAGAACATCAGAAAAATGGAATTAAAAATATCTTTTTACAACAAATGATCTACTATTGTTCCTGTTCAGCGCCATAGAACATTACATCATATTGGATTTTGGCGTTACAGAAATGCTTTTGATTGATTGATTGATTGATTGAAAAATAAAAGAGAAACAGAATTAAAAATGAAAACAAAAAGTGATACAAGTGTATCTCAGTAGAAATTTTGTGGACTGACTGACAGTTTTTAATTTGTGAATGCTAGCTTCACACGTTGATTTTTTAAAAAGGATGAAATATAAAAACATAATCATATTTGTAAATAAATATGAATATCAAGGAAAGCATATTACAATGTAGATGTCTAAAAATGTAAAATAGCACATGGAAAATAGTTGCTGACAATTTTCAAACCTTCTTGTTGTCATTTATATTCAGCCATTGGCAAAAAAAGTTGTTCTATCAGCCTTTGATATTGTCTCCCTAACTCAACAATGTACCAAATACAACCAGATTCAAAGATCAGTGAATATTTGTGGATAGGTATATTATACTGTAAACTTAGATATTTTTGCTACTAGAAAATATTTTGATTTTAGAGTCTTCAGGTAGTTCTCAAAGACTAATTTTTACTAATTACGAGACTGGTACCTTGTGTTCATGTACAAGAAGGCATTTTAGTCACGACTTATATTTTTCTGTGAACGAAGGAGATTAGCAAAAATTCCCAGGTTTACAGAACCTATCTAAACTATTCTCACTACATAAAGAAGACAACACTGTCATGCTTTCACATCTGTTAAAAGTGTCACTTGAACTCAAAATTGCCATTCTCAGGCCTGTACTATATATTGTCTCTAGAGGGCGCTCTAACACCCCCATCGTAAATATCCACGGCAGCAAGGCACACGACACTATCTAGGTAAAAGTAAATGTTTGCACACGGCACTCTTTGCTATATACAACATATTGCTTTAACAAGCAACAAAATGTTTTTGCAATCTGGCTCTGTTTTTGTTCTTCTAAGTTATCAGCTAAAAATCATTTGTTGATTTCTTCTGGTTAAAACACTAACAGAAATATATACATCTTGATATATAAATAACTCTAAATTTTTTTACTCAGATTTCTCATCAGTATTTGTATTTTTCTGTGAACCTGAATCTTCATTATTGTCTGTGTTGGTCTTCATGTCTTTGTTTCCTTCCTGTGTTAATCCCTGTGTCTTCAGCTCTTTGATAATGTCGGCATAAAACGGTGCAAACACAGCTCTGTTATGCGCTATGATCCTAAGAAACTGACCACTTAGATCTATCAGTTCTTTGTGTACTGGTCCTAAACCTGGAGGGATCTTAGTCTTGGGGTCAAAGGGCACCGTTGCTGAGATGACCAATCGGAAGAAAGCTTTTGTCCTTGCATCTGTAATGAAACAAAGTTGAATATACTTTTAATAATGTATTTAAGTCAAGGGGAAACTTTTAGTTTTGAAATACATATACAAGATGTATTCTTTGATTGACTATCTGTTTACATGTGAATCTGTATATGGATCTACTGTGTCTATGAGTGTTTACATGTGTAAATATTTTCATAGTGTGTGTGTGTGTGTGTGTGTGTGTAGGTAGGTATACAGATGTGTGTGTATGTGTATGTCCATGTGTAAACTGTGTGTGTGCCATGGTGTGTGTGTGTGTGCATACATAAGTGTGTATGCACATATGTGTGCATGTGTGTGCACGTGCGTGTGTGTGCATGCATGCATGTGTGTGTGTGTGTGCATGTGAGCGTGCATGTGTGTGCGTATGTCCCTGCGCACATGCGTGTGTGTGCGTATGTGCCTGCATGCGTGTGTGTGTGTGTGTGTGTGTGTGTGTGTTAGGGCACCACAACCCAAGTCCGGTAAACTTACCTAAAAGTTTGCGGACTTTGTCATCTTTGTCTTTCATATTCTGTATTTGTTTCTTGAGTGCATTTTGTCTAGCTTCATCCATGGCAGGAAACTGATGTTGTGTAAGACATTCATTGACTTCTTTACAGATCTGTTCACTTATACCAATCAGTTTAACATCAAGTTCACTGAAATAAACAACACATCAAAGTTAGTATTTTCAATGATCAATCTCTCATATACCATTGTTATCTGAGTTTAAAACCATGCATAGTATGATTAGATTGTAAGCTATGTCTGTTGCTCTGTCCTCATGGCCTGCTATATCTATTGAGAATGGCGTTGATGATGTGTAAGGGTGCCCCATCATGGCCTGATCTATCTGTTGTGAAAGGGGCTGACCAATGTGTGAGGGCACTCCATTACGGCCTGATCTGTCGTCAAAGGGGTTGACCAATATGCAAGGGTGCACCATTATGGCCTGCTCTATCTGTCACTAATGGGGTTGACCAATGTGCGAGGGTGCCCTGACACAGCTGGCTCTATCTGTCGTGAAAGGAGTTGATCGATGTGTGAGGGCACTCCATTACGGCCTGAGCTATCTGTCGTTAAAGAGGTTGTGGATGGAGTCTTTCTTCAATTTGAATTCAATTATAATTACTAATAGTAAATAATACATAAACTTTCTTAAAATGTAAGACTTACCCTTCTCCTTCTAGTAGAACTTTGATGACATTTTTAAGTTTGTCCATGAAACCCTGTATACCTGTTATAGCATTGCCTGCTGTGGTGTACGTGATGAGAAGAACCGATGACATTAATACCATCTCGTCAACTTTGTCTTGGATGTCATAAAAACGACTTTGGTCCATCAGTAATGTCTGTAAAATAAATTATAAACATTTATTGAATGACAATTCCTCTGTGTTGGTAAACCAGTGACTCAAAATGAACTTTTATTCCATACACAAACTTTAAATTTTTGACTGCACACTCAACAGATTGACTCACTATTCAGGACATGTGACCTTATGCACATGTGAGTTTAATAACGGATCATAGTCATTAGTATTGCCCCCCCCCCCCCACCCCCCCCCCCCCCCCCGTCTCTGTTTAATCATAACTTGTATGCTCACTGATATAAATGGCTTTTATGACTTCACGTTCAACAATTTTCATTTATCAAAACAATTTTCAATTTTGTTATAAGGATTCCAGGTTTCCCTTTAAATCATTCTTGCTGCAAATAAGTATACTTCTAAATATACTTCAAGTATACTTTAAGTATAATATATTTTGATGAGTGTAAAGTTTCTTACCTCTGGATATAACTGTGAGTTATCCCACTCCAGTAGATTTACATATCCCTGATTCAGAACCACTGCTGGAGGTACTGTTGCTATGAGACTAGATGCGGTTGGCCCGTCAACCACTGTGGTTGATGGAGATGTACTTGCGTTGGTAGTGGCAACTGACTGGAATGTTTGTTGAGCTTTGACAGCTGTATCTGTAGCTGATTTTAACCATAGTTTAGTGAACTCTAAACCATCTGTAAATGAAGGAGTTACAGTTCAAAGGTTAAAGTTGAAATGTCAAAGTTTGCTAACTTTGATCTGTAGCTAATTTTAACTGCTTTGAACTCCAGAACATGCTAAATATGAATGTTCAATGATAGTTTAATTTTTTTATTTTGTTTTCATTCTGATGCATTCTCATACTAGTGGTATTTGCACTGCAGTACAATACCAAACACATTATTGCATACCGGTATGCAAATGAGGATATAAATGAGGATGTAATTGTTCCTTCTACACAAAAGCGTATCATCGTATAGTGTCATTTTTGTTGTTTCGCATAAACATATGTAATAATAACAGAACCCCATGCTGCGTGAGTGCCAGTGTGGGTACTCAGGGGTATTTGCACTCGTGCTTGCAGTGTTTTCTGCTTCACTTTCACTCGCAATACTCATGAACGTACAGGCACAGAGAACACTGCAAGCACTCATGCAAATACCGTGAGTACACCATACTTGTACTCGTGCGTCACTGGGTTCTGTCATAATATTGTCTCTAGACAATATCATCTGTATAAATTTGATCTTGGCTGATAGTGACAGGCAAGTAAACAATTTATCAAGTCATAATTTCATTCACATACTGCAAACTTGACAACAAACTGACTGGCAAATAAACACTGCAACAAGTCATAATTTCATTGATACTGTGAACTAGACAACTGGCTGACTGGCAAGTAAATGGTGTTACAGTAATGCTAAATTGTCATTTTCATTTTTAGTTAAGACAATAACAATTTATCTAAGGACTAACCTTGTTCATCTTGTGTCTTGAGAAAGTCTTCAAACTTCTTACGTTCATACTCTACAGATTGTTGTTGGATATGTGGTCTCATACTTTGTATGGTAAAGTTAGCCATATCTAGCTTCATCAGTTCTAGGATATGGAAGATATTTCTGTAGGACAGAGAAAATGGTAGTTTTAAAATCTAACACTTTTTTGGGTGTAAAAACCTATCTTTTACATTCTAATGTGTTTGTTTGTATGTTTGTTTGTTTGTGAAATTGGGGCCTTCCATTATTTGAATCATTATTAGAATGCATAATTTTGTTCCAATACTGGACAGTAGTGTTGAGTAGTGTAGGATAGATTGGTGTAGTAAAGTGAAGAAGTGTAATTATCAATTGCTATGTATAGTGTAACATGACTCTATTGAGAAATGATACCTGTACAAGAATTTTATTATATCTCAAAACACTGAAGCTAAAAAGGTGTGTATGAAACCTTGGTATGAGGGTTAAACTTCTTTGCTGATGTGATTTTGTCATTGTGTTTATATTACATGGTAGAACCTATTTCTTCCTTACCTCCATGGTAGAACAGTACATGTATATACAATGAAGGTGTATAAATATGGCAGCTAGGCCCCTCTATTCTGCATACTGTACATATAACTGAACTGATATTCTGTCACTTACTAAATTGAACAATTCTACGATATCACAAATGTCTGTCAGTTTCTGAATTTCGTCATCTTGCACCTGAGCACACAGTTTAGATTATTATTGCTCTAGAAACTTTGATTGTTCATGACTGTGTGACCCACTAGTTTGATAAGAAATTGAGGCTGAATAATAGACATCTAATGCTCTGTCACTTACTTGAATAAGTCGACGATATCACTAATATCTGTCAGTTTCTGAATTTCCTCATCTCGGACTGGAGCACACAGTTTCGACATGATAGAGATGACAAAATTAGCATATTTATGGACGTCAATGGATTCATGATCAGCCTGCTGTTTAATTAATTCAAGATCCAATACTTCGTTTATCTCTGTTCTTATTTTATTGTGTGGCGGTAGTAAGAGAGACAACAACTCCTACAAGAAAAGAACAAAAAAAAAATTCATAAAAAAAAACAAAAAACATTTATAAGTAAAAAAATAAAATAAAAAAAACATTCATAAGTTGAAAGCCTAATTAGAAGACAGCACAGTAGTTGAGAGAGATGGCGCCTAAATATACCCACATCACACACTACACACACTCAGATGGTTGTGATGACTGTCGTAGTTTCGGACTCTACAACTGAGCACAGAGCATCGTGAGAGATCTGAAGTTTATGGATGCGATGAACAGACAATTCACAGGGACACCAATCAGATATGCAGATTAGCCAAAACATCTAGCGATCACATGACATAGACGTATCCCCGGGCAACAATATCTTACAGTCTAATAACACTTCCGCCAGTTTTCTTAAAATAGGACAGAAATTTCAGAGTACAAAGAAAGTCACAAGATTCTATCAGAAATTAAAAAGTTGAAAAGTACTTACTTGTTTAACTTCTCCCAGCATTCCTATGGCGTGTTCATAGCTTGGTGGATCTTCACTCAAACTTGATTGTAAATTATCCCAGAATGCCTTGTGAACAATCTCTTTGATTTGTTTTTCCAATCTAATTCAATAAATAAATCAAAATAGGTTTAGCTTCTTTGTAGCTTCAGTTTAGCTTAGAATTAAAATTTAGGAGTGAGAACAGATTGGTCCAGAAAAAAAGAATGCAAGGTCCTATGGTGGCACTGATAAGATAGCTACATGTAAGAACCTAGGATGGAAACCTGGGCTATAGGTTTGCCGGGGAGTGCAACAGTGCAAAGTATGTATTTCGAGAATTGAGAATTGTGTCAGGGATATACCCTATCATTTGTAGGATGTAGGTTGCAATGTGAAGGCTTTAATCCTATGCGCTTAAATGGCTGCAATGGATTGTATGCTCCCCGGGGAGTTGAGGAAGACTAAAGGGCTGTTGTGCCGTTCTGATCCGAGCCAGGGGTAATAATTGTAAAGTGCTTTGAGCACGGAGTGGGAAAGCGCTATATAAGAAACCAACATTATTATTATTATTATTATTATTTGTCTCCAAGGATAGACCATCTCATATCATTGTGTTACTTACGAGTATTCTGGCAGTTCCATTGGTTTGAGTTCAAAGTCTTTATCTACGGCTATTTCATGAGCCAATGCCATATTACCAACACCACTGGCGGCTGCCATGATTTGTTCCATTGAGGCAAATCTTGGTGGAGATGCTGTTAAAATAGTTATAGAAGTAGGTACATTAATTTTTTTTTTTTTTTTTTTTCTCTGAATCATGTTTTTAAATTTTGTGATTTGTTATGTACATACCGTTGAGATGTGTGTCGTCTAATGGTCTTTAAACATTAAATTATTATTATTTGGATTATTATTTATCATTTATTATTATTATTATTATTATTATTACAGTTGAGAGAGGTATTCTGACAATCAATGCTGTGTGTAGTAATATTACTGGAAAGCATTCTGTGTTCATACACTGTAAGTCACTGAAATGGTCAAGACAATTCAAAGAGTGTTCAAATAATTTTCCAAGTATAGAGCATTTTTTGACTTGTTGCTACCAAATTCTACTTTTCAGCCGATGGGAATGTTGAACTTTTATAGATAATCTTTCACATAAAAATGTTATTTTCCATGAATTTCCAGAAGTGAAATTTCTGAGACAAATGTCTTGTAAAACAAAGGAAGCCTTTGTTTTTACCTTGTGGGGTTCCTCTTGGACTTAATCCAGGACTTGGTGTTCTCAGCCTCTGTCTTTTCCTAAATATTTCCCCTTCACCTGAGGAGTTCAAGTCATGTGAGTCATCAGATGAAGCACCCCTAGCTTCTTGTTGATCAATATCTTCAGGATCAGTCTTTTTGTCTAGCGGCATC
This sequence comes from Glandiceps talaboti, assembly GCF_964340395.1. Taxonomy (NCBI): domain Eukaryota; kingdom Metazoa; phylum Hemichordata; class Enteropneusta; family Spengelidae; genus Glandiceps; species Glandiceps talaboti. Next base: position 11,123,131 of record NC_135571.1, read on the forward strand.
TTTGATTGTTTTATATTTTTCTGCAATGATTGAGAAAGACAGGCTTAAATTAGTGATGGCAACAGATGGAAAGTTTATTTAATAAAGAGTTCTCGGAAAACTTTCAAAATTACGGTTTGGAATATGATTCAAATTTAGGTGTACAAAACAGTTGTCATGGTGACAGTAATGAAAAAGGTGGTCCAGAAAAATAGAATGATCCTATTGAATTATTATTGCTTCACTAATAACCAGGCCCTTAATAGGACACTTTGTCGTATTTTCTCACAGAATAATGTGTGCTGTTTTCACATGTTTCAAGAGCTATCGTTTATACCATCTTCTGTATGGAGGTATATATTGGTACTAAAACTTAAGTACTGTGGGTACTAAATTCTTTAAGTCTCCACTTTGAAGTATGTAGTTCAACTTTAAGAGTCAATAACCATGGTATTGTACTGTGCTGGTGCTTCAAAGAGTTTGTACTCAATCATAAATGAAATAGGGAAAAATAATTCTGCCTTGAAATAAGTTTGCCTAAATTCTACAAATACAAATATCTTGCCATGGTTTGCATGCCTGCTAAGCCAATTCGATGTGCCAATGAGAAACACAGCAATTTCTGTAAAGTTGTGATGCATCAACATTTGATATTCCCCTAGACCTATGTGAAGGATACCTCATGAGAAAACATAGTTTTTTATCATTTTGTCCCATAAATTTACAAAACATCTGTTTTTTATATTAGACTACACATTCCTTGACAGTGTTGGCATACATGCCAAATCCAAACAAAACTCTACAATACAAGTAACTTTCGGTGTTAAGAGTACATTAGGTCACTCCGCCCTCACTGGTGAGAGAGGTTGGCCGATGTGTGAGGGCGCCCTACAGGAGGTGTACCTTACAGACTTGTGTTAGAGGAGTACATCTAAATACAATAACTACACAGAACAATCTATATATATGCTAATTTATGCATCACAAAAATTTACATTTTGAATTCAATTCAAAACAGGTACAAATTACAAAGGATACCACATTGAGAGTTAACAATTGACATCACAGAAGTATTTTTATCCCTGCATAAATAACCGGAGTTAGGTATAACTTGTAAACAATGGGGACCTTCAAATTTGCATAACCAGGAATAATAGTGACTAGGTATTATATACATACCTGTATTTATCACTATTGTTATTGTGCCAATACAAATTATATATATAGGTCATTAAGAATTTTGCATGATTCCCTCTGACTATTCCCCTCAGAGATCATATCATAATTATGATAATATAGGGGTCAATTTATATTTACCAGATATATATTTTACCAGATTTCCTTCAGAGACCCAAGCATACGAGAATTTTAAAAACAACATTTGGCAATTTACAGTCTTCAGGTACTTCTCAAAGATTAATTTTTACTAATTACCAGACTGGTACATTGTGTTCATGTACAAGAAGGTATTTTAGTCACTACTAATTTTTACTCATTACCAGACTGGTACATTGTGTTCATGTACAAGAAGGTATTTTAGTCACTACTTATTTTTACTGATTACCAGACTTGTACATTGTGTTCATATATATACAAGAAGGTATTTTAGTCACTACTATTTTTACTAATTACCAGACTGGTACATTGTGATCATGTACGAGAAGGCATTTTAGTCACTACTTATTTTTTACTAATTACCAGACTGGTACGTTGTGTTCATGTACAAGAAGGCATTTTAGTCACTACTAATTTTTACTAATTACCAGACTGGTACATTGTGTTCATAAACAAGATGGCATTTTAGTCACAACTTATTTTACTAATTACCAGACTGGTACATTGTGTTCATAAACAAGAAAGTATTTTAGTCACAACTTATTTTTACTAATTACCAGACAGGTACACTGCACTGTGTTCATGTACAAGATGGTATTTTAGTCACTACTTATTTTTACTAATTACCAGACTGGTACACTGTGTTCATGTACAAGAAGGTATTTTAGTCACTACTTATTTTTACTAATTACCAGACTGGTACATTGTGTTCATGTACAAGAAGACATTTTAGTCACCACTTATTTTTACTAATTACCAGACTGGAACACTGTGTTCATGTACAAGAAAGTATTTTAGTCACTACTTATTTTAACGCATTTGATTTCCAGTGAAAAAAGGAAAATAATTCTTTAGTGAAAATGTCCAAGTTTACAGTACTGCATATTGGAATCTTTAAATTTTACAATATTTATTGGCCCTTAATTTTATCTGGTTTCTCCTTCAAATTTAAAGATTTAGAGTGAATGAACTGTTTTCTTTATGAGATTTCATCTTCTGAGTTACCTGGGTTTTGAATCTTGGCAAAAACATTCCCTGAATATTATTACCAGAGTCAGCTGAATGTTGTAAACAAAGTTGACCTTCACATCCCAATAAAAAGGTCATCACTCTAAAGCCCTATCATACATGACAGTAATTGGCTCTGGTCCAGGTATAAATAAGTGTATGCCTGTACTATCCATTACATGGTTCAAGATTTGACTATAAATAACACCCCTGCAAAATCACTTGGAATAGACCATGTATTGTAAACATACAGGACCAAACCAAAAGTTCACAGAAAATGGGGAGGAAGAATTAAGTATCTAGTGATGGCAAAACAAGATAATTTCAGAAACTGTATTTAATATTCCAACATATATATATATATATATATATATATATATATATCTTGGAATATTAAATGATTTCAGTTTTAGATTAATGAAATAATTGGAAAAGTCAACAAATTGTAAGAATTTCTTCAAATATTTTTGTCTGGAAAGTGAGTGAGTGAATCCTGAAACTGACTGTGGTAACAATTTATTCATAACAAAATTTTAACTAAATTGAGATATACATTCTCAATTATTTCTCCACAATTCATGAATCGGTTAAAAACTTTACACATAATTCATACACATTGTTTTCATTTGAAATATCTGAATATCATTAATATATAACAATTAAATTATTGAATACAAACTTTACATAAATTTAAAAACTATTCATTTAAACAGAATTGTTAATAGAACACACAACAAACCTTACCTAGAACAAAAGAAAAAATATGAGATTTCAATTTTAGGACTTTTGACATAAATAAGCTCACTTTTAAACCTAAATTTTGACAACAAATAATAAATTAGTACTATTTCTACAACTCCAATCTAAAAGGAACAGTCACTGTAGCAAAAATTTTACAAAAAAAAGAAATTTCTATACATTAAATTTTCAGGGATGATCCAAGGTATTGAAACTGATATATTAAATACCTCTGTCACACAGTTGCTAATCTCCACAGCAGAAACCATGATCACTTCACACAAAGACATTCCAGAAAGTAACACATATGGCTTTAAGAACTATTTCTAACTGAAACTTTCAAAATTCTTCTCGAAATACATATCCAAATTGTATTTTCTTATTGCTGAAATTTGCTATGAGACACAAAATGACTGTAAATTGTATGTACTTCAATATTTTAGTTAGCACTGCAATTACTTCTAGTAGCTTTTCTTTGTTCTAAAATTAGTTCAACAAAATAACAATCTCTCTTCAAATCTGGCTAATAAAATTCCAGACAACAAATTCCCAAACATTTGAACAGGCGCAGCGATTATGTATATTACATGTACAAATACTTCTCCTTCAATAATTCAAGAGAAGAGTTAGTCAAAACGATTCCCTACCTTATTTATATGTCTCTTTCAGTCAAATCTGTAAAAAATTTCGGCTGCTGATTTTCAGTATATATACCAGTGTAATGATAAACAAAGAAATCAGCTGGGCTTCTGGAGCAGATGCTGACATACGTTTACAAATAATATGGACTAGTCCACTTGTATAGAGGGGTGGAGAATGATACCTTGAGCAAAGTGTTTACATTTTAAGAGCCCTAGGTTTGATGAATCATTCAACATACTTGTGGACTGTCTGAGCTAATGTTATCAACAGTTACAAAAACTCTATTTCTTAATAGTTAAGCAATTTAATATTTTTCTGCATCACATATTGATTATATTAAGTGTTACATTTCTTACATGCTATATGACTTTGAACTTCAGACTTAATTTTTTTAAAGAAATTGATCTAGACTTATCTTATTCACAGTCGTCTGTTTATCTGTTGTCTGTACTTATATAATATGTATATAGATAAAAATTTTTAAATATTATATGGCCACTTTGAGTTCAGGAAAGTTATATTTATTTAACACAAACGAACGCGTCGATATAAATCCTATGAAGGTTATAGTGCTGGTTGGTGAGTTATAAGGGTATATATTTATGTGTATTAAATTTTGGACACTTTCCAAAAGTGCGCACATGTTCTACAAGTTCCAACAGCCGGCCAGCAATGCAATGATTGGTAAGGGAGTCCTTGGGACGCAAAGTTAATAAGTCGCGTTTTTGGAAAATCTCACGTGGATTACACAAAACGTTATTTTTGTGGAAACCCGGCCGACTTGACTGAAAAACACGAACATAAAATCTAACCTGTGGTCGAAATTATAAACAGTATACTATACCAGTCTATAAAGAAATTAGATATGGATCGCGAAAAGTGTTAGTGTTACAAACTTTGAAAATCGACACAACTTGAACCGTACACCACCACCTCATATCCCTTTATAAACACCACAAACTCACCCTCGTTACTTGATTTTTGAGTAGATTCGGGTACTTTGAGCGACACGTCCTCTCTACTTCGAATTATTTTACTCTGTGTGCAAACTTCTAGCCTGTTCTACCTATATTATTGAATGGAAGTTTCTGGAAATTGCTGGATCAGTCAGCTGGTGAGCTCATTCTTTGTTTACGGAAATGACATCATGCATCCTCGTACAACAATTATTTTTACTGTTAATATGTTGATTGTATCATTTTTATATTTTATTTTTATCACTACTATTTACTCCATTCTTGTTGTTTTCGGTCTAATGACACATTTATTTTATAAAATAACATAATATACTCACATCAGTCCACCCTAAAATCTACATAAAAAAATTAGGAGTTTAAGTACCCCTAACTCATCAAAAGTTATTCTTGTCACAAACTCAACAATGAAAATCATATATTTTTTCAAAATGAACAATTTCACAGCAACGTAAATGTACGATAGAAACAAATTTGTCTTACATAAAGACCAGAATATATAATGAAGAGGATACTTTTGTCAAATAAATATGTAAACAGAATAGTAGTGTAAATGCTGCCATAATTATTTTTTCCCTAAAACCTACGGGGTTTAGTTTACAATATGGACGACAGGTAAAGTTTCTGCTGTGTATTTCTCACTTCACTTCAATATTGTGTTGATATCATGGCTTCTTGGTTAATTTGACATCAGGATCTTTCAATATCGAGTTCTTGTAGATGTCCCCGTATATATAATTTAGGAATAGAAGTACTGAGATCACAAATCTGCGATGTAGTTGTAATGGCAGAGCTACGAGTCGGCCGAATGTCACCCCACTGCCCCAGTTAGGGCCTTAGCCCTAGAGTTCGCGATTGCTATGCCGCTGCCGATGTGATCATTTCTTCAAAATATGTCAAAAACGTGTGTAGATATTTTTAAAACTGTTCAGCTTCGTACAGACATTGATTTTTACCACACAGAGAATTTTATTCAGAGAGAGAAACTTTATTGCCCGACCATTTGTCTTCCTCTGTGATCGTGATCGTGATGAGAGAAAATTTGTTTTAGTAAAGTGAGTAACAGTACCATTTCAGAAATAAATTAGTACTATTTACTATGTTCTTTCCCAAGTTTCAGTTAGATTTCATAACCAGTGCAACTGTGTTTTGGGTTATGTTACAGGTGACCTTTGATTTGGATGAGTAGTTTTTGAACAGTCCCAAAATGGCAAGTGGATTTATTGAGTCCGAATTAGAAGAATTAAAGAAGAAATGTCACTCTGAGCTAGAAGGAAGTACCCTTATAGCATGTCATCCTGTGTCTGTTAGAGTACGGCTTGTGTAAGTAACAAAGTGGTGTCTGGAGAATGATTTGTAAAGTATCACAGCATGTATGTATGTATGTATGTATGTATGTATGTATGTATGTATGTATGTATGTATGTATGTATGTATGTATGTATGTATGTATGTATGTATGTATGTATGTATGTATGTATGTATGTATGTATGTATGTATGTATGTATGTATGTATGTATGTATGTATGTATGTATGTATGTATGTATGTATGTATGTATGTATGTATGTATGTATGTATGTATGTATGTATGTATCATGTATGTATGTATAATGTATGTATGTATGTATGTATGTATGTATGTATGTATGTATGTATGTATGTGTGTGTATATGTATGTATGTATGTTATTGTATGTATGTATGTATGTATGTATGTATGTATGTATGTATGTATGTATGTATGTATGTATGTATGTATGTATGTATGTATGTATATATGTATGTATGTGTGTGTATGTGTATGTGTGTGTGTGTGCAGATGAACAATGAATATTCATGACTATCTGAAGGTAATAAGCACTTAGGATTAATGAATAGTCTTTGTGAATATTCATAAAGTTTTAGAGTTTCATTTTGGTGTGTCTTTGTCATTATGTGAAATTCATGCAATGTTGAATCACTCTCAAGAAGCCGAAGTTTATGAAATACCTTTATTTCCTGGAGTGGTGGTCTCCTTTACTGAGAACAAATTTGAAAACTTATGTGTTCTTGTGAGTCTTTTAACTGAATTCTGTGTCATGGCTTGGAAACTTGTACATCATAAACTGATTAATTTATGTTAAGATAAATACTGAGTATCGCCCACATTGTTTTCATCTACAGAAAAACCAAACACAGACAGTTTGATGCCTGTTTGCAATTTTCACCTAAATACCCCGAAAATCACATAATTGTGGAATTAAAAAGTAAAACAATTCCTGAAAAGTTGTTAGATCGAGTTACAAAATTAGCCGAAGAAGAATCAAAGAAATTGAAAGGAAAAAAACAGGTAAGACTGAAATGTATGTACTTCCTGTTACATTTAGCATCTATCCCAGAAATAGTAGTTCAAAACAGTAAATTAATTTCCTGGTGAAATATTAGCTAAATTTTAGCTGAAAGATGTTACAATGGCAAGATGATCAAATTGTAATCCAACATAAGTTAATACACAAACTAAAAACTAAGCTAGGTTCCTGATGAGAAATTGATCAAGGCAATAGTACTATAGAATGGTCAGCATGCATTGGTGGTTAATATCACAGTAGTATAATTGGGTTTGTGAGAATCAATGTTAATGGCCTCACTCAGGGTTCACAGTTATAATTAAAAATTCATATTTACAAATTCAAAACAATTTGGGAATCACATTGCTATTTATTTGTACTTTGTGAGTGCAAATTTTCATTTGTAACAATAGGGAACTTGCAATCCAGAGTGAGCATGCTCAGACACAAAGGATTATGGGATTATCTGTGGTTAATTATCCTAATAGTAATACCTAATCTGGAGCTACTGATAAAATAAACCTCCCACAATGGTCAGGTTGCAAACTATGTAGCAGTATTGTTTACAATACAAATTCATTTGTATTTATTATCCTATTTCCCATGATGCAACATTCAATATGGCGGGTTTGCGAGTTCCCTATTGGGTTTGTGAGTGTTACTGTGTGTTCTCATTGTATCCCTACCCTGGAAATCCCTAACTTGAATATCATTGTCTTGTGTGTATAGTCCTATATAAACCTTGCATTGATTCAAATACAAATTGTATCAAATCTTTGGTTAATTTGAGATCCCAGTAAAATAGTTTGGGAATTCATGAAGATTTTTCCTGGTGACTGCTCCAAACAAAAAACACTGACTCAACCTTTAAAATGTACTTTTCATTTCCCTAATATCTTGTACTTTTATTTCATTATTTCATTCTTTTCTTCTCTACAGGTTTTACCCGTTTTACAGTTTCTAAATCAACTTTTATATGACAACCCATTTACTGTATGCAGTGACGAACTCAGTTTTATCAAAAATGACCTCATCACATCAAAAGATGAACTAAAAACTAAGCAAAAATCTGGTGTGATCTCCATGACGATTAATCAAGATAATTATTACTGTCAACTCAAATTTACAGTCCCTGATGACTATCCAGTGACACAAATTAGGTAAGTGAAATGATATGACCTGTGACCTCTGACCTCTGACCCAGGCCACTACACAGCAAGGGATAAAGCAGATTTGGTGTACTGTGTATTGCAAGAGCCTGCTGTGTTGCATTATGCCATAACAAGTTGACTGAGGGGTTGTACTGGCTGTGAGATGCCATGCACAGTACCAGACTTTGGTGCATCACAAGAAATTTGTGTGTCAGTGGTGCTTCAAATTGGCCTAGAGAACACACTTCTTGCGAGTCATTATTGTATGGGATAACTACATCTGTTGTATAATGAATTGGATCAGGGCTACATTGGTTGTTAGTCGATCATCACTAGACATATTCCTCTCCTAAGACTGAACTGTTATCAGTGAAATCTGATCAAGTATTTTTTTAAAGGAGGAAAATTTTGTACTTGAAACTGCTTGGGAGTTAAAAAACTGAAAAATGTACATCAGTGTCAAAGTCCTATAATGTTACTCACAGCTACTCTAAGAGTTGTCTATTGAGGGCGCTGTGTTCAGAACACGGCAACAAGAATGAATTTTGTGATAAGCAAATTTAGTGTTAATTTTATATTAATTTATATGTGTATTTCTTACCTTTTACAGTATAGAAGAAAGAGGTAACAACTTCCCCAGACATTTTTGTCCAGCATTTATCAGTCAAGCTGTAGAAAAAGCACGACAATGTGTTGTTCCACCACTTAAAAAGAAACCAAAGTAAGTTGTATGTTCTTAGCCCAGAAATTTGTGTTATGTTGCTATCTGAATAAGCTCTCTACACTGAGCCAAGAGATTTGTCAAGTGTTACTATCTCATGAAGATATTTACTCCAAGTCAAGGTTTCTGACCTTAGAAGCATGGAACACTGAATTTGAAATTAAATTACTACAAACAATTCTGCTAAAATGTACTGTGCACTGCACAGCACTATTCTGCACTGTACTCTGCCATGTTGTGCTGTACTGTACTATAGTGTCATGAAGTGTACTGTCCTGTACTGCACTGCACTATTCTGTACTGCACTCAGTACTCTGCTGTGCTGTGCTGTGCTGTACTATAGTGTCGTGAAGTGTACTGCACTGCACTGCACTATTCTGTACTGCACTCAGTACTCTGTTGTGCTGTGCTGTGCTATACTATAGTGTCGTGAAGTGTATTGCACTGCACTATTCTGTACTGCACTCAGTACTCTGCTGTGCTGTGCTATACTATAGTGTCGTGAAGTGTACTGCACTGCACTGCACTATTCTGTACTGCACTCAGTACTCTGCTGTGCTGTGCTGTACTATAGTGCTGTGAAGTGTACTGTACTGTATTACACTGCACTGCACTATAACTGTATTTTACATTATGAAACCTAACAATCCACTATTCAATGAGAAATATTATGACTTTATAATTAATCTGAAATAAAATGTACAACTGCGAAATAGTCATAAAAAAAGCCCTGAGAATTATGTTTATATAATTTAAATCATAGACCCTCCATCAATGTTGATGGAGGCACGCGCTCTATGATTTAGCCAGGAATTCCCCATGAAATACTTATGTACTTTAGGAAATCCAACATTACTTAATTTATACAGAAGGAACCCAACATACAAAATATCTGACTTGGTTTGATGTCTTTACAGAGATCCTCCTTTTGAACCCAAGCCATCACTGAAAAGAGTAGCAAAATTTCTTGTAGAAGATTGTATACGAAAGTATCCCAAAGAACCTTGCCAAGTTTGTCAAGAAAATGGATTTCCTCCAGATCCTAAGGTATGTACAGGAAGGGAAGATATTAACAATTATTTTCGTACACTTACCCAATATACTACAGCATGTTACAGGTTAGTGTTAACCCTAGACCACTTAATCCACTGAGTCTACTTAGATGTTATTGCCCAATATTTGTCTTCGTTCAGCCAAGGAAATATACAAGTGACCTAAGGGGTCTTTGTCACTAAGAGTCGATAGACATTTGATTTAGATTTCAAACACAGCAGAACAGTGATGTAGACGCGTGTTGTCATGACGTAGACGACCCTTAGGTCATGAGTATTTTCCAACTGAATGAACAAAAATATTGAAAAATAACATAATTATATGAGCACCAGTAATATAAAAGAAAAATTGGGGAAAGTAATGGTAATTTTGAACATTTTGATTTATATTTCAAACACAGCAGAACCAGTGACATAGACACATGTTGTCGTGACGTAGAATGACCAGAGTATATATTCCATAATTTTTGTTCTAAATGGCTCGTGAATGGTACGATATATGCTGTAACCAGAGATAGCCCATATAATTAAATGTGTAGTAAAACAATCTTTCAATTCAAAACTTCATTTTTCCCGTTACTTTTACCCAATTTTCATCAATCCTTTCCAGATTATAGTCTCTAATTAAACATACTACTTCTGCATCTGTACTGTACTTCACAAAATATTATGACTGATTATCATTTCTGCCTTTCAGAGTGCTGTTAGTGATCCAAGCAGTGAGAGATTTCTTGAAAGAGTATACTGTGGACATATCTATCATCGTGGTTGTCTAGATAAATATATGAAAACACCACCATTTACAGGTAAAGTGTCTCCTCAGATGCAATAGTCTTTGTTACCCAGACTCTCACTGCTGAGGGCTCTGCTACGAGACCTCCCAGACGGGAGTCTGGGGAAACCATGTTCCAACTACCCCACAACAGAAGTCACAGAGTATATTTCTTCCAAGCATAAAAAGTGGCCTGTTTGTTGTAATTAATATATATCAGAATGATATGAATCGAAATATTTGGGGTATAACATCCAACATCATTCACCCTGCAATGTTGGACATAAAGTACTCCCATGATGCACCACTCCAGAGGCTACTTAATAGGGAACTGAGCATGCTCAGACATAAAGGACTATGGGATTATCTGTGGCTACTTAATTGCACGGAATAGTTGGACTCAGACTCTTGTTTGGGATGGTCTCGTAGCATAGCTCTCAGCTTGTAGAGGCTGGGTAACCGAGACTACAGATGCAAAGGACTTTGGGATTATTTGTACCGGTAGTTTCAGTATTACTAGTGTGATGAGGAGAGTCCTGTCACTATGGCAACAGAGACAAGGATACATGTGGTTACAGTGTGACATATTGTTTACAAACATGATAAATTCATGGAATGGTATTGCATTCCCATAACGCACCATTCAAAATGGCTGGCATACATTTCCTATGATGCACCATTCAAAATGGTTGATTTGAATTCCCATGATACACTTTCCAAGGTGGCTGGTTTGCAAGTTCCTTTTTCTAACATACTTGCATATTTTATTGATTTGTAGGTGGAAAGTTGTGTCCAGGCTGCAATAATAGAATTTACCATGGAGAATGGAATATTGCACCAAAGTTAGCTGAAGACAGGTGGGCTCATCATGAAGCTAGGAAAAGAGAACTTGCTGAAGTTGTAGATTTCTTAGAATAATAAATTTCTTCTATCTTTTATTTAAGTATTTCAACGCTTTTAATTTTTATCTTTTAAAATCTTTTCCTAAGTAGAGTGAAGTTATGGTGATACAGTTTTTTGTGTGTTGTTTCTTTGATAAACTGTATCTCAAGGTCGGTTCAGTTGTGGTAATTTCATTAATTAGTCACTGTGGGTTTCTGAAAACATGTTAGAATCCTATCATGAAAGTTCATCTGTATTGGTAATACATATTGTCACAAATTGAACTTTTGTTCTCAATACCGAATATTTTTTCACCGAAACGTTCAGCTGTCAACACTACAGCTTTCATCAGCGGAATGATCTAACTTGACCTTCTTTGTGTGAAGGTCAATGATCGAGTCGTCAGAATCCTGTAATGTGAAGGTTACAAATGGATGATGCAATCAATAGCTTCAAATCTCATCTCACGTCTAACTCATTGAGGTCCAAGATGAAATTTCAACTTCAAAGTCACCCACCCACACAGTCACATATCTTTGTTATCAAAGAATTCTACCCAATAATAAGTCAGTGTTTTGGGAGCATTTACATATTGTCCAAATATGGTAATCACAGAATTCTGCCCAATAATAAGTCAGTTTTTTTTTTGCATTTACATAATGTCCAAATATGGTAATCACAGAATTTTACCCAATAGTAAGTCAGTGTTTTTTGAGGGCATTTACATAATGTCCATATATGGTATATTTGCCATATCAGGATGCTACTTATACATTGTTTACATCATTCTACAAGCTGGGGTGTACTCATTTGCATAAACAACTTTTGGTTCATGATTTCTCATTTAGCTAGACGGGTGAGGAGACATCTTTGGATTCAAAACCATGGATAGCATCTAGACTAGTACAAAAACACTTCAGGAACCGTGACCGAGGATATCCGGTAAACCTCACCTACTTACTGCCCCTAACAAAAACACTGAGGAAGTATATCACAAAGGCTATCTTAATTGTCACTCCTTATTTTTGTTACAAGTTTGTTTCAAACATCTTCATCTTTCTCTTTGCTCAACTCATAATTCAACTGTAGTGAAATTTGTATGTTTTAGTTACAAAACAGTGAAGCATCCCTAGGTAGATGAGTAAAAGTGAATAAAAGTGTAGTTATGTACAGACATATAGCTACAATTTCATTGAAAAAAAAAACTTGTGCAAAACCAGGTAAGCTTTTTTTTTGTACTCAATTACTATGGTAGTGTACATACAGACAGACAGACAAACAGACAGTAGTATCTTAGAATGTGATCATGTGTAATTTTTATAAAACAGTGAAAATTAAACATGACTCTCTCAGTGTCAGTGGTCAGAGACATCAAATGAAATAAAATTCAATAATTTAAAAGTAATTTTGATTTTTGTTGTCATTGGTTGATAAGATTTTTTGTTGGTTCTGAGATGTACAACACAATGCCAGACTACATGCAGTAATACACATATTATGAATACTATAACTTGTTAGTTCTGAGATGTACAACACAATGCCAGACTACAGTAATACACATATTATGAACACTATAACTTGTTGGTTCTGAGATGTACAAGACAATGCCAGACTACAGTAATACACATATTATGAACACTATAGCTTGTTGGTTCTGAGATGTACAACACAATGCCAGACTACATGCAGTAATACACATATTATGAACACTATAACTTGTTGAATCTGAGAATGAGATGTACAACACAATGCTAGACTACAGTAATACATATATTATGAACATGATCACCCCATCCTGGATGTGTATATAAAGGCTCTGCTGTCTTCTGTCTTAGATCTCCATACATAAGGCTCAGTTGTCTTGGCGATATTTACTTTAAGCTCTCCCTGAGGTGATTGAAGACTCTATCACTTTATAACTATGTAACTTTGCCCATACCCTAAGCTTATTTAAGTTTAATTAGCAATTTCTAACTTCATACATAAATACCGGTCTGTTCAACATTGTCTGACATTGTACAAGAAGAGCATATGACTCAACAATTTATCATGGTTAAATAAAGTCAATAATCAATCAATCAATCAATCAATCAATCAATCAATCTTTATAGCATAACAATATGCCATAGCAAGCATGGTAATAATAATCGTAATAATAATAATAATCACAAAATTGACATGGGGATTCTATCATATGGTCATGATTTAGGTTGGAGATTTTTAAATTTGAATAATTTCTAGTTTGGTCGTTGGTATAGATCTAATAGTGGAAATAAATGATATCTGAGGAAACTAGAAAACTGATATGGCTGTATAGACATTGTATTTAGATTTATTTCGATGACATTTTGTAATGTCCAAATGAAAACATGTTTTTCTGATATTTCTTTTATGAAGTTCAAAAGCTCTCAAATCTATTCAAGTTCAAGTCAAAGTAGTCGTATGGATAAGGATGTGGTATTTATTTTGGATTTTAATTTATAAAACAATTTTATCACATCTTCCTACTTGAAAAAGCACCAGACACAATATAAATCATTATTGAGTTGAAAGAACTACTTGACTTTTGTACACAAACACTGGTTTGAACTGAAATATCTACTAAACTATGACAAACACAAACTGTACATTAGGAATTTTTACATCACTAGACATCACAAGTTACATGAATATACAAATCATTACAGCTGAATGAACTCTGACTTTTGTCATTGTCTTTTTATGATAACACATTATCACAGTATTTAATCTCGTTCGTACAGTTAAAGAAACGAGTACATAGTTTGGTCAATAGTTTGGACACAAAATAGATGGTGTACATAAACTAAACTAAATACATTTACTGTATATTTGCTATGCCAGGTACAATACAAATCATGATATAGTTGAGTTAACTTTTTTTTTGACATTTGTCAAAATCATTTTTTTATGATAACTCATAATTCTATATTGAGTATTTAGTCTAGTTCGTACAGGCACATACATAAATCTAGTGAGAATCTAGCTAGTAAAAATCTTGTAAATATCTACCAGATATTTGTATGCAACTTATTGAGAAGAGAGTGAGAATCCTGGAAATTCTCTATTAGATATCTGTATGCAAATTAGCGAGAAAACAATGAGAATCTAGTAAAAATCTAGTAAATTCTCTATTACATATTTGTATGCAAATTAGCAAGAAAACAGGATCTAGGAAGAATATAGTGAGAATCTTGTGAATTAGATATTAGATATTTGTATGCAATTTATTAGTGAGAATCAAGTAATCTAGTAAATTATCTATTAGATATTTATAGGCAAATTAGCAAGAAAACTGAGAATCTACTAAGGAACTAGTAAGAATCTAGTTTATCTATTGAGATATTTGCATGCAAAATAACAAGAATATAGTGAGAATGTAGTAAGAATATATGTATTTGTATGCAAATTAGTGAGAATATTTTAGCATCTGATGGATTCTGTTAATTAGACACCAGACACAATTTAAATAATGATTTACTAGTAGTTGAATGAACTATTTGACTTTTGTACACGGTGACAGGTCCAGACTACCAAATTTTATCACCTGTGTCACTGTGCCCAGTTGAACAATGCTTGATCTTCTCACAGGAACCTTTAAGTGTTTGAAGTTTTATCAGTAAACCATGGCAACACACTAAATAATCCAAAGTAGCTTTGATTGTAGCTGTAAAATACTCACAAGTTAGGGGGTTCTCTGAGAAGTTTCTACTGAGATTTAGTCTTATACACCTGTGACTGGCCAACATGGCGACTGCGATTCCAGATTTGGAAACATTTCTAAAAGAACTTGGAGATGATTACCTTTCCTGTACAATCTGTTTAGAGGAGTACAAGAATCCTAAAGTCTTACCATGTGATCATACATTTTGTCAAGAATGTCTGATCAAGATTGTTGAAAGAAAAGGCAGGTTGCAGTGCTCGGTCTGTGATACACCCTGTGAATTACCTCAAAATGGTGTTCCTGGACTTAAAGCCAACTTCTTCATGAACTCACTGCTTGACATAGTTGGGAGGTGTCAACCAACTGATGTATCCAAACCAGGGCTTTGTGAAGGATGTGATGAAAAAACAGCAACAAACAGGTGTGTAGATTGTAATATCAATATTTGTCCTTCGTGTACAAAACCTCACAAAAGAGCTAAAGTGAGTAGAAATCATACCATTATTACAGTAGAAGAGTATAAAGAAGGAAGGTCTACTAGTCGTTTACTACCACAAAAAGTCTACTGCAATGTTCACCCAGAGAATGAAGTCAAATACTTCTGTGAGACCTGTCAAGTCACTATGTGTACTGACTGTGCCATGATTAAACATCGCAGCGAGAAACATGTCCACAAAGTACTCAAAGAGGCAGCAGATAAGTACACCATAGAGTTGATGGAAATGGTGACAAAGCTGAGAAAGAAAGAAAAGGAAACTGAAAGATGTAAATCAGATGTCAAACAGACCAGAAACCAACTACAGGTACAGTGTCAGGAAGAAGAAAAGAAGGTGAGAAAGAAAGCAGATGAGATGGTACAGAAAATAAGGAAGGAAGAGAAGAGATTGGTAGATGAGTTGAAGTCAGAGTATGGACAGAAAGTGAAAACTGCTGAAGTCCAAATAGATGAATGGGAAATGAAACATGGCAATATTACAAGTACATGTGGTTATCTAGAGGCACTGATGTATCATGGGAGTGCTGCTCAGCTGATGACCAATAAACAGCAAACAGTACAGCATATTGAAGCTCTTATCACCATGGAAACAAACCCAAACATTAAACCAGAAGTAATTGAATTTAAGCCAGCTACAGAAGTTCCAGGACATGGCATGCTGGGATTGCTGTGCAGAAAGACAGGGAAAAGTGACATGGCAACTGAAACCAGAAATGTGGTAGGCTCCTACATGGGTCAAAGGTCAAGAGGTTATCCCAGTGATACTGGTAGAGTGAAAACAACAATGTCCGAGATATGTGCCTCCAAGTGTACTGTTGACAAACTTCCATCAAAGCTACTAGAAGGAGAGTCAGGTGACATAGTGATCAGAACCAAAGACGGCCAGGGAAGACAAGTCATACCAACACCAGCTGTGAAAGCTGAGATGAGAAAACCAGATGGAACAAGAGAAGATGTCAAAGTAACTGACAACAGAGATGGTACACTAGTATTCACTGTCAGAGGAGAAATGGAAGGCAGACATCAAGTTACCATGGCAATTGGAGATCAACTAATACAAGGATCACCTTTCAATATTCCTGTCACCAAAAGATTGGTGAAGACACTGGGGAAGTCTGGTAGTAGGAAAGGATGCTTTGATAGACCAACTTGTGTCATCATGAACAAAAGAAGACAATATGTTGTTGCTGATAAATGGAATAATAGGATACAAGTCATAGATACGGATGGGAATCATATTAGATTTATTACATTCTCTCAGTTTAAGAAGAAATTCATTCCAAATGATGTAGCAGTGTCAGATGATGGAAATTATTTCACGACAGATTGGGGTAATAAGCAGATAGTTGTAAGTGACGAGGATGGAAACCTTATCAGATGCTTTGGACAGAAAGAAATGAAGTCTCCATATGGTATAGCTATCAGCCCTGTAGATGGCGCTGTTTATGTGACTGACTATGATGGTAAAGGTGATGGCACTGACAAGACAACGCACTGTATCTGTAAATACACCCAGAATGGTAAATACATCACTACAGTAGGCAGTTATGGAACTGGACCAGCTCATTTCAGAGCACCTGCACATCTTTGTGTCAGCAGACAAGGAAGACTGTATGTAGCAGACTTCAACAACAATCGTATACAGGTCTTCAATCAAGATTGTCAATTCCTGTTTCAGTTTGGTGACTATGGGAAAGAAGATGGTGACCTGTATTGGCCAGAATCAGTGGCAGCTGACAAAGATGAATTTCTGTACATTGCAGAGCAAGGCACTAAGAGAGTACAGAAATTTGACAAGAAGGGTGAATTCATACGCCGTATTGATAGTGAAGAAGATGGATTGGTGATACCAACTTCTGTGGCACTAACTGATGACTGGCCTGTCAAAGTTGTTGTCGTAGACTGTAAAAGTGACTGTCTGAAGATCTTCACTCAATGAAGAAAGAAACCACAAAGTCAACATCAATCTCATCTGTATGTGATGAACATTGCTAGAAACAATATTTTGTAATAACCACACATCTAAGACTTAGAGGATTATTGAGATACTTCATTCCTAAATGTTGTCAAACTGTAGCCAATATAACTATATACAGAGACCACAATGTTACAACAATGGAAGAAACTTCAAGTTTCCTGATGACTAGAAATGATCATATCTTCAAGAGTCAAATAACCATGGCAACTCCTCCATTAGACTGCCAAACCAGGAACAATTAAATTAATCCAAAATTGTTATTTCCATTGTACAATCACTATTTCAACTGCTACTGAATAAAGTATCTATACCATTATACCCAGCTGACACTTAACTTGAACATCTGAGTCAACATATAGACATCACCACTATCTGAAAATTACAAGATCCTGTGAACTATTAACAGTTTCATATTGTGTGCATACAGTAGTACCAATACTTTGACAGTGACTACCAGATGTAGAATTCAGTTGTGGAATTCTTGATTCTCAAAACCAATGATCATAAACAGCGCCCTCTACCATGGAGTGAACACCCTGCTGACATTTTATATGAGTGTACACTTAGAACTTGATTACCAAGGTGAACACTCTGTTGACATCTTATATGTGTGTACGCTTAGAACTTGATTACCTAGGTGAACACTCTGCTGACATCTTATATGTGTGTACAATTAGAACTTGATTACCAAGGTGAACACTCTGCTGACATCTTATATGTGTGTATACTTAGAACTTGATTACCAAGGTGAACACTCTGCTGACATCTTATATGTGTGTACAATTAGAACTTGATTACCAAGGTGAACACTCTGCTGACATCTTATATGTGTGTATACTTAGAACTTGATTACCATGGTGAACACTCTGCTGACATCTTATATGTGTGTATACTTAGAACTTGATTACCATGGTGAACACTCTGTTGACATCTTATATGTGTGTATACTTAGAACTTGATTACCAAGGTGAACACTCTGCTGACATCTTATATGTGTGTACACTTAGAACTTGATTACCAAGGTGAACACTCTGTTGACATCTTATATGTGTGTACAGTTAGAACTTGATTACCAAGGTGAACACTCTGTTGACATCTTATATGTGTGTACAGTTAGAACTTGATTACCAAGGTGAACACTCTGCTGACATCTTATATGTGTGTATACTTAGAACTTGATTACCAAGGTGAACACTCTGTTGACATCTTATATGTGTGTATACTTAGAACTTGATTACCAAGGTGAACACTCTGTTGACATCTTATATGTGTGTACACTTAGAACTTGATTACCAAGGTGAACACTCTGCTGACATCTTATATGTGTGTACACTTAGAACTTGACTACCAAGGTGAACACTCTACTGACATCTTATATGTGTACACTTAGAACTTGATTACCAAGGTGAACACTCTGCTGACATCTTATATGTGTACACTTAGAACTTCGATCATTACCAAGGTGAATACTCTGTTGACATCTTATATGTGTGTACACTTAGAACTTGATTACCAAGGTGAACACTCTGCTCACATCTTATATGTGTGTACACGTAGACAATTGTAACAATTATAAAATCCTTGGCTTCTAGCACCAGTCTGACAATGTACTGTGCATTGAACTGTGGAACTCTTTTCTCACAAATCTCAAGGCAACAGACTACAAACTAATTACGCATCGCAACTTTGATATAATTCATTAAGATAAAAAAAAAAGATAAAAAAAAATTCTTCATCTTTTAGATGTCTTTGAAACCTATGAAAAAATGATGTTAGAATTCTAATGACAATCAACACATTATTTCAGTAGTAGTAAAACTTGACATTTAGTTGCCAAAATTATCGCAAAGTTTTTTCATCAATAACTTGATCAATACTTCCAATATTTCAATGACAGCCATCTTAATCTGAAAATATAAGGCTGGTACCTAAATTATCGGGGTCATGACCCCAAGCCTAAGGTGGCGTAATTGTTTCTAACTTTACAGTTTTAGAAAAAAATTACTATAACTAATATTCATGGTAGATCTGCCTACTTACTTATGTTACTCTTATTACTCAGAAACTTACTTAGCTTATCACCATAGTAACCAAGACATTTATAGCATCATTGAAAGTATGTTTCCTCATTTCAAATTAAGAATTATTTGTTATAATACTCAGATACCTACTTAGCTCACCAGGGGTGAACAAATCCACTGGTCCTAGGTCAGGGACTAGCGATTTTTTTGGGCGGACCACACAAATTTTACCTTGTCTGGTCTGTCGGACCAGTACCTTACTGTTAATAACTATGTTAAAAAGTCGTCTGAATATACAGATTTATAGGTAAGATTTAATGTTTCACATTAGTGGGACCTGGGACCACTAATTCTTTCAGCAGGACCACTGGATTTTTTAAAGCACTTATCTGGTGACGCCCTGTTCACAAAATGATTTGTTCACCCCTGTATCACCATAGTAACCTAGACATTTATAGCACCACTGAAAGTATGTTTCCTTATTTCATGTTAAGAATTATTTGTTATATTACTCAGATACCTACTTAGCTATCACCATAGTAACTAAGACATTTATATCACTGAAAGTATAATGTTTCCTTATTACATATTAAAGTGACAATATGGATTAGGATTTGGTATTTATTTTTGATTTTTATTTTGTAAAACAATTTTATCATGATTTCCTACTTGAAAAATCAATGTGAAACAACATTGACAAAGTGTGTATTTGTAACTAATTCATTGCGAAAAGCTAAAAAAAAATGTGTAACAACTTTATTATTGTACTTACAATAACAATGATTTCACACATTCATTAAGTTTTTGTAATTTATTGAGTTATAAACAAGGACTTGGCATATGTTGTTTCATATTCATTTTTCAAGTAGTAAGCCATGACAAAATTGTTATATAAATTAAAAATCCAAAATAAATACCCAATCCTCATCTATATTGCCACTTTAAGAAGTATATATAAATAAGTTACTCTTATTACTCAGAAACTTACTGAGCTATCACCATAGTAACCTAGATATCTATATCATCACTGATAGCCTTACTACTGAGCTGTACCATTTCACTGGAGGTGGGGTTGATTGGGTGGGGGAGGGGTAAAGTGTGTAGAAAATCACTATCGATGATTATCTACAAACTTTTGAGCACAAATTTGAACTTAATTCTTGATTTTTGGTCAATACTTGTATTCAAATATATATGTAAAAAAAATATAAAATATGTATACCTTGTCAAAAGAAATGTGATTAATCATTCAGAAATTGAATATACAATTTTTTAGATTCTGATTATTTGCCACAAAAAATGTCATAAAACCAGCAGAGTGAATATGCAGACAAGTTGACAAGAATGACAACTAGCAGAGAATGCAGAACAGCGCCCCCAACGGTGGGAATGGCTCTTTTTGGAAAGACAACTGTGTATTCCTGATTCAGAACTCTGCTGTACATAATAGTCTCGGTTACCCAGATTTTGAATGTTGGGCCTCTACTACAAGACCACCCAGACAAGAGTGTAAGGAAATGTGATCCAAACTCACCTACACAAGCTCTCTTTACTAGAGCAGTGCATGCTGGGGAATACTTCAAGTCCAACAGTGTAGGCTGAATGATCCAGGTACCTTCACGACAGGTTATTACTTCTCAAGCGACGGATACATCTTAATTACAACTAACATGCCTTGTAAATCCATTTTTCATAACTGTGACTTCCGGTGTGGGCATCTTTGGATTACATTTCCCAAGACTCTCATCTGATCTGAGTGGTAATGTAGCTGCATGAGCCCCCAGCAATGGGATTCTGGGAAACTGAGACTACTACTATATCTATTGTACTACATATATATTTTTTACACAGAAATTAATGAATTGCTTAGGGGAGACTTCAAAAGATAGGTGTCACATGAAAACAAATAAATTATTTCAGTTTTAACTCAGACCTGGCCCACCACTTGGGGATATTTTGTACATTTTATTTGCAGTATTTCAAAACTATGTCATACTTAATCTGATTAAAAAAAAATTAAAAAAAAAAAATTATTTGAGAAGAATTTCTCTCATGGTAAAACAATATTATCAATATTATCTCCCTGTAATAACTTGATTTTGCCCAATATAAAGTGTTTACATTTTGGCTTTGTTGAAACTAATATATTTTGTGATGAAAACTTATTTTTGGTCTCACCCCACCACACCAACTAAGGGTACCAGTAATTAGTTTTTACTCTACACCAATCTTTAGATGTCTCCCCTTACTATGGTACGAGAGTAGATATTTAGATGATGTTTAATATATTCATATAACTGATTATTAAATTGCATTCTCTGTGATTCAGATTACATGCAAACTATGATGTGTATTTATTGGAGTGTATGAGTGATGCATTTATCAACTGATGTTGTTACTAGGCAACCAGGTACTTGACTACTGAGAGTAAAGGTCATTCACTGCATCAGTTTGAGTTGATAAGGTAAACAGAGGTTAATATGAAAGTAATACACAAAACCTTGATCTGTACTAGCTGGTCTGTAACACAATGGACAAGAAATATAGAGTGGTGGGGTTAAAGGTCACCATAATCTTATCCATGTTTGGTTTTCTTTTTATCAATGTCAAAATAAATAGTTTGAATATTCATCCTTTCAGTTATCTCAGAGTGATCATGTGACTTGAGTGATCATGTGACTTGAGTGATCATGTGATGTGAGTGATCATGTGACTTGAGTGAAGAAATGCAAAATAGATCAAACTAATAGTCTGGCTCATTCTGGTACAAGTCTATAGAGGGCGCTATTCATTGGAATTGTCCTCAAGAAGCACCATGAGCTTGTAGACTATATGTAGATGAGCTTCTGGAGTTCAGTTTACAAGTTGTGTGTGTGGTGTGTGTGTGCATCACAAAATGGTCATGGGTTTGTGTTTTATTTTAATTGTGATGATTTGATCAGGTATGTTGGACATTTTCAAATTTGAATAATTTATAGTTTGGTGGTCAGTACAGATCTTCTTCACTAGGGTTTACTCATTTGCATAAACAACTTTTGGTTCATTATTTCTCATTTAGCTAGATGGGTGAGGAGAGATCTTTGGATTCAAAACCATGAATAAATGATGATCTAGACTAGTACGAAAACACTGTTCAGGAACCCTGACTGAGGATATCCGGTAAACCTCACCTACGTACTGCCCCTAACAAAAACACTGAAGTAATAGTAATACCACAAAGGCTATCTTAATTGTCACTCCTTATCTTTGTAACAAGTTTGTTTCAAACATCTTCATCTTTCTCTTTGCTCAACTCATAATTCAACTGTAGTGAAATTTGTATGTTTTAGTTACAAAACAGTGAAGCATCCCTAGGTAGATGAGTAAAAGTGAATAAAAGTGTAGTTATGTACAGACATATAGCTACAATTTCATTGAAAAAAAAACTTTTGTGCAAAACTAGGTAAGCTTTTTTTTGTACTCAATTACTATGGTAGTGTACATACAGACAGACAGACAGACAGACAGTTAGTATCTTAGAATGTGATCATGTGTAATTTTTGTAGAACAGTGAAAATTAAACATGACTCTCTCAGTGTCAGTGGTCAGAGACGTCAAATGAAATAAAATTCAATAATATGAAAGTAATTATAATTTTTGTTGTCATTGGTTCTGAGATATATGTACAACACAATGCCAGGCTACACTGTGACAGTGTAATACACTTGTATTATGATATGGATATGAATACTTGGATTAAGGCCATAGATATGGTATATAGTGTTCACTGTCAACAGTTTGAAGGCTGTATTTTTGTCCTGAATCTCCATACATGACATCCAGCTGTTGTCCACCCTGGATTTGTGAATACAAAGGCTCTGCTGTCTTCTGTCTCGGCTCCTCCATACATGAGGCTACGTAAGTCTTGGCTATATTTACTTTAAGCTCTCCCTGAGGTGATTGAAGACTCTATCACTCTATAACTACATAACTTTGCCCATACCCTAAGCTTATTTAAGTTTAATTAGCAATAAATATCTTACATATTTGGTAGCTGTTACTGTCATGTGTGAAAGTACAATGAAGTAGTGAAAGGAAATTATGTCTGAACAATTAAGCTTTAATGTCCTGGAAACAACTAACTACAAGTAAATGATACAAAATGAAAAACACAAACTTTGGCTATCTTGGGGGCTTATTTGAAATAAATTTTCAATTGCTAACTTGATCCATAAATACCAGTCTTTTCCACATTCCCTCACATTGTATAAAGCTTACGGCTCAATAATTTACCATGGTTAAATAGAGGCAATAATAGTTATACATGTAGTAATAATCACAAAATTGACAGGGTTCTATCATATTATGATTTAGGTTGAAGATTTTCAAATTTGAATAATTTCTAGTTTGGTGGTCAGTATAGATCTCCTTAGTGGAAATAACTGATATCTAAGAAAACTAGAAATCTATGACAACTCTAATATGGCTGTAGACATTGTATTTAGATTTATTTCGGTGACATTTTGTAATGTCCTTTGACCTGTCACAGGAGACTTTATGTTAGTGAACCAATATCATAAAATCTTCAATTATACAGGTCATGATTTAGGTTGGAGATTTTTAAATTTGAATAATTTCTAGTTTGGTCGTTGGTATACATCTTCTTAGTCGAAATAATTTATAGTTTGGTGGTCAGTAGAGATCTTAGTGGAAATAACTGGTATCTAAGAAAACTAGAAAACTATAGGCTATTCTGATATGGCTATATAGACATTGTATTTAGTTTATTTCGGTGGCATTTTGTAATGTCCAAATGAAAACATGTTTTTCTGATATTTCTTTTATGAAGTTCAGTTCAAAAGCTCTCGAGTCTATTCAAGTTCAAGTTAAAGTGGTCGTATGGATAAGGATGTGGTATTTATTTTGGATTTTAATTTATAAAACAATTTTATCACGTCTTCCTACTTGAAAATCACCCCAGACATAATATAAATCATTACTGAGTTGAAAAAACTACTTGACTTTTGTACACAAACACTGGATTGAACTGAAATATCTACTAAAGTATGACAAACACAAACTGTACATTAGGAATTTTTACATCACTAGACATCACAAGTTACATGAATATACAAATCATTACAGCTGAATGAACTCTGACTTTTGTCATTGTCTTTTTATGATAACACATTATCACAGTATCTAATCTCATTCGTACAGTTAAAGAAACGAGTACATATTTTGGTCAATAGTTTGGACACAAAATAGGTGGTGTATATAAACTAAACTAAATACATTTACTGTATATTTGCTATGCCAGGTACAATACAAATCATGATATAGTTGAGTTAACTTTTTTTTTGACATTTGTCAAAATCATTTTTTTATGATAACTCATAATTCTATATTGAGTATTTAGTCTAGTTCGTACAGGCACATACATAAATCTAGTGAGAATCTAGCTAGTAAAAATCTTGTAAATATCTACCAGATATTTGTATGCAACTTATTGAGAAGAGAGTGAGAATCCTGGAAATTATCAATTAGATATTTGTATGCAAATTAGCGAGAAATCAATGAGAATCTAATAAAAATCTAGTAAATTCTCTATTACATATTTGTATGCAAATTAGCAAGAAAACAGGATCTAGGAAGAATATAGTGAGAATCTTGTGAATTAGATATTAGATATTTGTATGCAATTTATTAGTGAGAATCAAGTAATCTAGTAAATTATCTATTAGATATTTATAGGCAAATTAGCAAGAAAACTGAGAATCTACTAAGGAACTAGTAAGAATCTAGTTTATCTATTGAGATATTTGCATGCAAAATAACAAGAATACAGTGAGAATGTAGTAAGAATATATGTATTTGTATGCAAATTAGTGAGAATATTTTAGCATCTGATGGATTCTGTTAATTAGACACCAGACACAATTTAAATAATGATTTACTAGTAGTTGAATGAACTATTTGACTTTTGTACATAGTAACAGATCCAGAGTACCAAATTTTATCACCTGTGTCACTGTGCCCAGTTGAACAATGCTTGATCTTCTCATAGGAACCTTTAAGTGTTTGAAGTTTTGTCAGTAAACCATGGCAACACACTAAATAATCCAAAGTAGCTTTGATTGTAGCTGTAAAATTCTCACAAGTTAGGGGGTTCTTTGAGAAGTTTCTACTGATATTAAATCTTAATATACATACCATTGACTAAGTCCGTCATGGCGACTGCGATTCCAGATTTGGAAACATTTCTAAAAGAACTTGGAGATGATTACCTTTCCTGTACAATCTGTTTAGAGGAGTACAAGAATCCTAAAGTGCTAACATGTGATCATACATTTTGTCAAGAATGTCTGATCAAGATTGTTGAAAGAAAAGGCAGGTTGCAGTGCTCGGTTTGTGATACACCCTGTGAATTACCTCAAAATGGAGTTCCTGGACTTAAAGCCAACTTCTTTATGAACTCACTGCTTGACATAGTTGGGAGGTGTCATCCAACTGATGTGTCAGAACCAGGGCTTTGTGAAGGATGTGATGAAAACACAGCAACAAACAGGTGCGTAGATTGTAATATCAATTTTTGTCCTTCATGTACTAAGGCCCATAGAAGAGCTAAAGTGAGTAGAAATCATACCATTATTACAGTAGAAGAGTATAAAGAAGGAAGTTCTACTAATCGTTTACTACCACAAAAAGTCTACTGCAATGTTCACCCAGAGAATGAAATCAAATACTTCTGTGAGAGCTGTCAAGTCACTATGTGTACCGACTGTGCCATGATTAAACATCGCAGTGAGAAACATGTCCACAAAGAACTCAAAGAGGCAGCAGATAAGTACATCACACAGTTGAAGGAGATGGTGACAAAGCTGAGAAAGAAAGAAAAGGAAACTGAAAGATGTAAATCAGATGCCAAACAGACCAGAAACCAACTTCAGGTACAGTGTCAGGAAGAAGAAAAGAAGGTGAGAAAGAAAGCAGAAGAGATGGTACAGAAAATAAGGAAGGAAGAGAAGAGATTGGTAGATGAGTTGAAGTCAGAGTATGGACAGAAAGTGAAAACTGCTGAAGTCCAAATAGATGAATGGGAAATGAAACATGGCAACATTTCAAGTACATGTGGTTATCTAGAAGCACTGATGTATCATGGGAGTGCTGCTCAGCTGATGACCAATAAACAGCAAACAGTGCAGCATATTGAACCCCTTATCACCATGGAAACAAACCCAAACATTAAACCAGAATTAATTGAATTTAAGCCAGTTACAGAAGTTCCAGGACATGGCATGCTGGGATTGCTGTGCAGAAAGACAGAGAACAGTGACATGGCAACTGACACCAGAAATGTGGTAGGCTCCTACAGGGGTCAAAGGTCAAGCAGTTATCCCAGTGATACTGGTAGAGTGAAAACAACGTCTGAGATATGTGCCTCGAAGTGTACTGTTGACAAACTTCCATCAAAGCTACTAGAAGGAGAGTCAGGTGACATAGTGATCAGAACCAAAGACAGCCAGGGAAGACAAGTCATACCAACACCAGCTGTGAAGGCTGAGATGAGAAAACCAGATGGAACAAGAGAAGATGTCAAAGTAACTGACAACAGAGATGGTACACTAGTATTCACTGTCAAAGGAGAAATGGAAGGTAGACATCAAGTTACCATGGCAATTGGAGATCAACTAATACAAGGATCACCTTTCAGTATTCCTGTCACCAAAAGATTGGTGAAGATACTGGGGAAGAAAGGTAGTAGGAAAGGATGCTTTTATGGACCAACTAGTGTCATCATGAACAAAAGAAGACAATATGTTGTTGCTGATAAATGGAATAATAGGATACAAGTCATAGATGGGGATGGGAATCATATTAGATTTATTACATTCTCTCAGTTCAAGAATGAATTCCTACCAAGGGATGTAGCAGTGTCAGATGATGGAAATTATTTCATGACAGATGATGGTAATAAGCAGATAGTTGTAAGTGACGAAGATGGAAACCTTATCAGATGCTTTGGACAGAAAGAAATGAAGTCACCATCTGGTATAGCTATCAGTCCTGTAGATGGCGCTGTTTATGTGACTGACTGGGATGGTAAAGGTGATGACACTGACAAGACAACACACTGTATCTGTAAATACACCCAGAATGGTATATACATCACTACAGTAGGCAGCTATGGAACTGGGCCAGCTCAATTTGATGGACCAACACGTCTTTGTGTCAGCAGACAAGGAAGACTGTATGTAGCAGACATCAACAACAATTGTATCCATGTCTTCAATCAAGATTGTCACTTCCTTTATCAGTTTGGTGACTATGGGAAAGAAGATGGTGACCTGAAATGGCCAGAATCAGTGGCTGTAGACAAGGATGAATTTCTGTACATTGCAGAACAAGGCAATAAGAGACTTCAGAAATTTGACAAGAATGGTGAATTCATATGTCGTATTGATAATGAAGAAGATGGATTGGTGACACCATGTTCTGTGACACTAACTGATGACTGGCCTGTCAAAGTTGTTGTAACAGACATTAAAAGTGACTGTCTGAAGGTCTTCACTCAATGAAGAAAGAAACCATAAAGTCAACATCAATCTCATCTGTATGTGATGAACATTGCCAGAAACAATATTTTGTAACAACCACACATCTAAGACTTAGAGGATTATTGAGATACTTTCATTCCTAAATGTTGTCAAACTGTAGCCAATATAAATATATACAGAGACCACAATGTTATACCAATGGAAGAAACTTAAAGATTCCTGATGACTAGAAATGAACATATCTTCAAGCTTCTATGGAACTCAAATAACCATGGCAACTCCTCCATTAGACTGCCAAACCAGGTCGAATTAAATTAATCCAAAATTGTTATTTCCATTGTACAATCACTATTTCAACTGCTACTGAATAAAGTATCTATACCATTATACCCTGCTGACACTTAACTTGAACACCTGAGTCAACATGTAGACATCACCACTATCTGAAAATTACAAGATCCTGTGAACTATTAACAGTTTCACATTGTGTGCATGCAGTAGTACCAATACTTTGACAGTAACTACCAGATGTAGAATTCAGCTGTGGAATTCTTGATTCTCAAAACCAATGATCATAAACAGCATCTACATCTACCATGGAGTGAACAAAACTGACAGTTTGCAGTCAAAAGCTCTCAGCTTATCAATAGCGCCCTCTATCATAGATTGAACAAAACTAACAGCTTGCAGTCAAAAGTTCTCACCGTATCAAAAATATGTTATGTATATTGGTTAACATTTTAGTACCCACATATGATTGCAAATTTGATTCACATTATTAACTTACACAAGTTGTACGTACATGCTAACAGAATTCAACTGGTGGAATTCTTTGCTTGTAATGTCCCTGAATTTCTACAGTGGACGTACGGTACGATATTGTTATCATCATTTTGACTCCTGACAAACAAAACTACAATGACTATTATGATCCTTACATCCAATCATGACAAGTCACTTATAAAATGACAAAGGTAAAGAGACAATATTTGCATGTCATACAAAGTTTTCAAAAAAATGACATTGATCAGATACTTGACATTGAACTTGATCAAGGTGAACACTCTGCTGACATCTTATATGTGTGTACACTTAGAACTTGATTACCAAGGTGAACACTCTGCTCACATCTTATATGTGTGTACACTTAGACATCTGTAACAATTATAAAATCCTTGGCTTCTAGCACCAGCCTGACAATGTCCTGTGCATTGAACTGTGAAACTCTTTTCTCACAAATATCAAGGCAACAGATTACAAACTAATTACATATGGCAACTTTGATATAATTCATTAAGATAAAAAATAAAATAAAAAAATTCTTCATCTTTTAGATGTCTTTGAAACCTATGAAAAAATGATGTTAGAATTCTAATGACAATCAACACATTATTTCAGTAGTAGTAAAACTTGACATTTAGTTGCCAAATATCTTTCATAGTTTTTTTCATCAATCACTTGATCAATACTTCCAATATTTCAATGATAGCCATCATAATCTAAAAATATAAGGCTGGTACCCAAATTATTGGGGTCATGACCCCAAGCCTAAGGTGGTGTAATTGTTTCTAATTTTACGGTTTTAGAAAAAAAATTACTATAACTAATATTCATGGTAGATCTGCCTACTTACTTATGTTACTGTTCTTACTCAGAAACTTACTTAGTTTATCACCATAGTAACCTAGAAATTTATAGCATCATTGAAAGCATGTTTCCTTATTTCATGTTAAGAATTACTTGTTATATTACTCAGAAACTTACTTAGCTATCACCATAGTAACCAGACATTTATATCACTGAAAGTATTGTCTCCTCATTTTAAATTAAGAATTATTTGTTATAATACTCAGATACCTACTTAGCTATCACCAGGGGTGAACAAATCCATCGGTCCTGGGTCCGGGACTAGCATTTTTTTGGGAGGACCACACAAATTTTACCTTGTCTGGTCCGTTGGACCAGTACCTTACTGTTAATAACTATGTTAAAAAGTCGTCTGAATATACAGATTTATACGCAACATTTAATGTTTCACATTAGCAAGACCTGGGACCTCTAATTCTTTCATTGGGACCACAGGATTTTTTTAAGGCACTGGTCTGGGGACCACCAGTCCACAAAATGATTTGTTAACTCCTGTATCACCATAGTAACCTAGACATTTATAGCACCACTAAATTTAGTATGTTTCCTTATTTCAAGTTAAGAATTATTTGTTGTATTACTCAGAAACGTACTTAGCTATCACCATAGTAACCTAGACATTAACATCACTGAAAGTATAACGTTTCCTTATTTCATATTAAAGTGACAGTATGGATGAGGATTGGGTATTTATTTTGGAATTTTGATTTATAAAACCAATTTTATCATGACTTCCTACTTGAAAAATCAATGTGAAACAACATTGACAAAGTGTGTATTTGTAACTAATTCATTGCAAAAAGCAAAAAAAAAATGTGTAACAAGTTTATTATTGTACGTACAATAACAAAGATTTCACACATTCATTAAGTTTTTGTAATTTATTGAGTTATAAACACAAACTTGGCATATGTTGTTTCACATTGATTTTTCAAGTAGGCTGCCATGATAAATTTGTTTTTATAAATTAAAAATCCAAAATAAATACCTAATCCTCATCCATATGGTCACTTTAAGAATTACGTATATATATATATATATGAGTGTCTGATGATCGCAATATGCGTGAAACTCCGAGTTACACCCAAGAAAGAGTTCCAGTACTACCAAAACTATATATATATATATATATATATATATATATATATATATATATATATATATATATATATATATATATATATATATATATATATATATATATATATATATACATAAGTTACGCTTATTACTCAGAAACTTCCTTAGCTATCACCATAGTAACCTAGACATCTATATCTTCACTGATAGCCTTACTACTGAGCTGTACCATTTCACTGGAGGTGGGGTGGATCAGGTGGGGAGGGGTAAAGTGAGTAGAAAATCACTATCGGTGATTATCTACTAACTTCAGCACAATTTTCAACAATTCTTGATTTTTGGTCAATACTTGTACTTGTATTGAAATATAAATTATTATGTCAAAAAGTGTTAAATATGTGTTCCTTTTTGAAAGAAATGTGATTAATCATTCAGAAATTGTATATAAAATTTTAGGTTTTAAATTCTGATTATTTGCTACAAAAAATGTCACAAACCAGCAGAGTGAATATGCAGACAAGTTGACAAGAATGACAACTGACAGAGAATGCAGAACAGCGCCCTCAATGGTGGGAATGGTTCTTTTTGGAAAGACAACTACACTGTGTATTCCTGATTCAGAACTCTGCTGTACATAATAGTCTTGGTTACCCAGACACTTAATGTCTTAAAGAGTCGAAGGAAATGTGATCCAAAGTCCCCCACACCAGATCTCTTTCCTAGAGCAGTGCATGCTGGGGAATACTTCAAGTCCAACAGTGGAGGCTGAATGATCCAGGTACCTTCACGACAGGTTATCATGTCTCCAGTGACTGATACATCTTAATAACAACTAACATGCCTTGTAACTTGTAAGTCCATTTTACATGGCTGTGACTTCTGGTGTGGGCATCTTTGGATTCCATTTCCCAAGACTCTCATCTGATCTGAGTGGTAGTAGCTGCATGAGTCCCCAGCAGTGGGATTCTGGGAAATCAAGACTACTACTATAACTATTGTACTACATTTTGTATTTTTTACACAGAACTTAATGAATTGCTTAGAGTGGTAGTAGCTGCATGAGCCCCCATCAGTGGGATTCTGGGTAACCGAGATGACTACTATATCTATTGTACTACATTTTGTATTTTTTACACAGAAATTAATGAATTGCTTAGGGTAGACTTCAAAAGATAGGTGTTACATGAAAACAAATAAATTATTTCAGTTTTAACTCAGACCTGGCCCACCACTTGGGGATATTTTGTACATTTTATTTGCAGTATTTCAAAACTATGTCATACTTAATCTGATTAAAAAAAAAAAAAAAAAAAAAAAAAAAAATTATTAGAGAAGAATTTCTCTCATGGTAAAACAATAATATCAATATTATCTCCCTGTAATAACTTGATTTTGCCCAATATAAAGTGTTTACATTTTGGCTTTGTTGAAACTAATATATTTTGTGATGAAAACTTATTTTTGGTCTCACCCCACCACACCAACTAAGGGTACCAGTAATTAGTTTTTACTCTACACCAATCTTTAGATGTCTCCCCTTACTATGGTATGAGAGTAGATATTTAGACAATGTTTAATATATTCATATAACTGATTATTAAATTTCATTCTCTGTGATTCAGATTACATGCATACTGTGATGTGTATTTATTTGAGTGAGTGAGTGAGTGAGTGATGTATTTATCAGCTGATGTTGTTACTAGGCAACCAGGTACTTGACTACAGAGAGTAAAGGTCATTCACTGCATCAGTTTGAGTTGATAAGGTAAACAGAGGTTAATATTCAAGTAATGTACAAAACCTTGGTCTGTACTAGCTGGTCTGTAATGCAATGGACAAGAAATATAGAGTGGTGGGGTCAAAGGTCACCATAATCTTATCCATGTTTATCTCAGTGATCATGCGACTTGAGTGAAGAAAACAATACAGCCTATAGAAATTAGATACCCCCCCCCCCCGTTATGAGTCTATAGAGGGCGCTATTCATTGGAATTGTCCTCAAGAAGCACCATCAGCTTGTAGACTATATATATATGTATATATACACAGGCATACATAGATGAGCTTCTGGACTTCAAAGTTTAACGAGTTTTCTTTGTGTGTCTGTGACTGTGTCTGTCTGTCTGTGTGTGACTGTGTGAGTGTCACAAAAATGGTCATGGGGTTAAGTTTTATATTAACTGGTTATCATTCAGGTTGGAGATTTTCAAATTTGAATAATTAAAAATTGGGAGGTCAGTACAGACCTTCTTAGTGGAAATAACCGATATCTCAAAAAAACAGAAAACTTAGACAACTCTGATATGGCTGTATAGACATTGTATTTAGTTTTATTTCGGTGACATTTTGTAATATCCAAATGAAAACTTCTTTTCTGATAATTCACACATGAAGTTCAGTTCAAAAGCTCTCTCTCTCCATTCAAGTTCAAGTTCAAGACGGTTGTAAAATAAAAAAATCCAAACTGTTTTTCTATTTCTTTTTCCTTTTCTTCTTTTTCTTTGTTCCACCAACAACTTGAGACACATGTTTTGGAATATCAACACTGTCTGTTTCCATGGTATCATCTGTTTCCTTGGCAACAGAATCAGTATCTTCTGTTGCCATGGCAGCATTTTGAGAGGATGGTTGGACAGCTGTGTCTACAATGAGATGTTCCCTATTGCCAAAGTGTCTAGAAACTAAGAAAAAAAGGCAAATATATTATTACCAAAACTGAGAGATACAATTAGATGTTATTCCTCCAAATTTTTCTTCGTTCAGCCAAGGAAAATCCAAGTGACCTAAGGGGTCTTTGTCACTATGACTCAGTGACAACCCTTAGGTCATGAGTATTTTCTGGCTGAATGAAAGGAAAATATTGGAGAATAACATAATTATACCACCACCAGTACTATTAAAGACAAAATAACAGAAGGGTTACCCACAATGCAAGAGTTCTGTTAAAACCATTAAATGACCTCTGACCTGTACCTATCAGTAATATATCAACATCTATGTATACAATTTTGTTCATCTTCCTCGTAAAAGAACTTTACACAAAATCACACTGTACTTCCTTGACTTGTTGTCATGACTACTATGTGAAATTCAAAGTTTTTGTATAAATGACTCACCAACACTATATGACATTATATCGATCACTCGGAGTCCCTCCTTTTCACCTCCTGTTGCCATGACGAATGGTGAATCAGGGCAACCACATACACAATTGAGAGCACCCATTTTAAGATCCTTAGATATTACACACTCTGGTTTATTATCCTGAAGAGGAAAAATTGAAGAAAATTTGTTATCGTTTAGATTTGAGTATTGTGTACATTTGATATGTAATAGTTAAAGTGGCACAAGCTGAGCCTGAGCTTTTTCACTTTTGTGAAAACACTTCGATAAAACTCTTCTTAGTATAATGTTAATGTCAATGCATGCCTTCTATGACATTATAATTTGTGTTCTGGCATTGTTAGAACTGTTGATTATATAGTAGGGAGTTCTTGTATATTTTTGATATGTATAAAAATTACATCATCGGATCGTTTATAAGTTACATCAATTAATACCAGGTTTGAGTTCAGTCAATTGCAAGTGATGGTTAATTATACATCAGTAAGTTGAATACTGTGAGTACTTTTTAATTTGCAAAAAAATAATGACATCCTAAAAACATATACATTCAGCATGTGTCCCTTTAAAGCCCATAATGCACTGCCCGAGCTACAGAAGCAAAAAAACACTAGCCTAGGTGGGCTCCTAGGTGTGTGTATGTGCTGCAACGATGCAATGGAAAGCCCTTGTTTGTTATGGGAAGACAATATGGGTAAATCCATGCCAGGTAGTTATCAGCATTTGAATACACCTGTTTCTCTCAAGCTCATTTCATGTGTCTCTTCCGAGACATGTGACTATAGCACATTGTAGTACACCCCCCTGATAATACTGATGAGATGTATGTGAACATTTGAGATTTGCTTTCAAGAAATTTTGGGAATTGTTTCCAAAGAAATGGTTTGACTCTGCGAGTAGAAATTTTCATTACTAACGATTTAAACAGTAGTTTATATGTATCGGTGTCATGTGTACCTTGTAAAATCCTAATTATACTAGAACTATGAAAGCACACTCACCAAAATGCAGGAATACTAGTACCCCCCTGTTTTGACAAGATTGTTACGCATTTATCAGCTGATGTTGTTACTAGGCAACCGGTTTCTTACCTGTATATCCCATACTTTGATGCTTTTGTCAGCTGATGTTGTTACTAGGCAACCAGGTACTTGACTACTGAGGGTAAGGCCACTCACTGCATCAGTGTGAGCTGATAATGTAAATAGTGGTTTATCTTGTCTGACATCAACGTAATATACAAAACCTTGATCTGTACTGGCCTGAAATGGACAAGAAATATAGAGTGGTGAGGTTAAAGGTCAAGAGACACTTATTTAAATAAAGCTTCTTTTTACGTTCATTTTGGGTTTTATTTTATCAATTTCAAAGAAAGCCCAGATTTTGAGTGTTGGCTAGAGAATGGAAGAATCAAAATATGGTATAGAACACATCTTGTTGAATTAGACTACACATCAATCATGTCTCATCAACAATCAGTGTGTTTGCTAAGGTTGCGGAACCCCGATAACAGAATGGGAGAAAGGGGTAAAAATGGCAGTGTTTCCCTATAGAGTCAAGGGTAATTTTGTTTGGGAACCCTGGAAAAATGACATGGGAACCCAGTAACAGAAAGGGAGAAAGGTGTAAAAATGGCAGTGTTTCCCTATAGAGTCAAGGGTAATTTTGATTGGGAACCCAGGTAAAATGACATGGGAACCCCTGTAGATTTTACCTAGTCACCACCCTTAGCAAAACATTGGTAGGGAACCCTGGTAAAATGACATGGGAACCCTGGTAATTTTGCCCAGTTACAATCCTTAGCAAAAAGACTGGCAATTTATAGCATGACATTTATATAGGACAGCCCCATTGTTATTCTAACTAAAATGATGTTACACAACCAGGTGAGATTTCAGAGTCTTACAAGATTTCACTTTTTGTTTTCATATCGATAACAAAAACACTACAAATAAACAGACCAATCAAAAACACAACTTTACAGTTACCAGTCTAGGTATGTGGCCAAAATATTTTTCACTCACCAAAAAATTATAAGGTGAAAAGTGATTCCAAAGAACTCTCTCAATTTCTCCGTCAAACACCCAACTTTTATGACCATCGGTGGGATTCCTACAGTCAAAGACTTTCACACATCTGAAAAAAAAATTCATCGTATGATGTTAAATACATTGAAATTTTACTACAAACCTAAACAACTGTTCACACTTCTGATCTTTTCACAAATAATTTTAAAGACTTCTAAATACTTTAAAGGCGAGACATGGGTATAAAAGGCCCCCTAACTTTGTGGGGGTTATCATCAAACTTGAAAGCATACAGTGAATAACGCAGCGATTCCGCTATGAAAATGCATGACAACAATGAGCAGTTGGTGATTCTGGTAATACGTTTGGTAAGTGTAGATGTGTGAATGTCTTGGGAATGGCATTATCCAAACCACATGTGTTGTTACAGAAATTTGATATTTATACATGGTATGTACAATTCTGAACAAAGTATTATCGAACTGGGGCTATTTCATTACTGGTACTGAAAAGCTGTTACTATTCATTACTCAAGATAAGACGTCAAGGTGTTAACGACAATCACAAGGGTGGCCAGTTCCCCCTTTAGCACTTGAGTGTTCCTTTAATATCAGGAATCGGTGGTGAAAGGGTTAAGTTTGCAGTCACTCAATCGAGGACAAAATTAGAGTTGACTAATTTTACACCAACAGTTGTGGTTTAGATAATCCATAAACAAAACTACTAAACTTTGGAGTCAGAAACCTATTTTGATACATTCTACTCTATAGGACTTCCTAAAGTGTGCGGATGTGTGAACACTACAGGCATGTTTGTCTCACTGTATAGGAAATATTTGCAAGAAATATCCTGATTGTTTTTACAATAAAATTGAAGCAATTTAAACTTACTTATCAAAACCACCTGTAAGTAAAGACTGTGCTTCAAATGGATGCCACTGTAATGTCTGAACCTGTAATGTAACAACAAAAATTTCTTTTATTTCTTCCTTTTTTTCTGGAAAAACTGCAAAGGAAAACACGTTACGAAACAGATAACACAATTGCAGGGATATATTGTATCTTCACAGAGTGACAGAGATCATTTTGATTGGCCAGGAAGCAGTGTTGCTTGTATTCTTAATGATAACTAAAGCTATGCCTGCATTCCAACCAGTTGAACCCTTACAAGTAGTTAAAACCTGATGTAGGTACAGGTACAAAATGTAGCCTGTCAAATGAAATCATAATAATCAAGAAAAAAAAATCACTCTGACATTGTATGTTATACTGTAGTTGGTGTCACACCTTTTTTTAAGTACTTGGACAATGACATTTCGACCAAAGTTGTTTTGAAAAAAAGTTAATTTCAGAAAATTTTTGATGAAATTCGAATTTATTTTGGACTGAAACAATACAAATAAATACCTTTAATGAATTAATCACAAAATTTGGAAATAAAAGTGGTCGCATACTCCAAAAAAATTTCAAATCAAACTGAACAGTTTTACATCTGCATCTTACACAGTACATAGTATAAAAATCTTCAAACTAAGTACGGTAAAATTACCTTATCTGTGTGTTGTTTAAGTCTTGTGACAGTCTTGCCTGTTGACATATCCCACAATGCAACTGTGTGGTCAGCTGACGCACTTGCAATGACGTTTCTGACAAGTTTATTCCAGGATAAATCCAAGACGGCATCAGTATGGCCGTCATGTTTGTCTTTTGATTTCTGGGGAAGTAAAAAATGTGTAAATTAATGGTATGGTTTACAACTAAATGTACAAGTATTTCTATCGATCTTGGATTTTTACTTAACAAGTTAATTCTCACACCAATCTTAAATATCAATGATGAGATCATCTTGTCATCTTATCACACCATGGACACAAAAACACAACAAACAGACAGACAGACAGACATACCAATCTGATTAAAATCCGATGTAGATGTCGGCTAATCGTGCATTGCTATCTTACCTTCGTTATTTAGCTTGAATTGACCTTCGTTGTACATGTTTACGTTTTTAGCCTGATAGCCTCCTCTACGATCAGGCTAAAAACGTAAACGTGTACTATGAAGGTCAATTCAAGCTAAATAACGAAGGTAAGATAGCAACGCACAATTAGCCGACATCTACATCGGATTTTAATCAGATTGACATACATACATACATACATACATACATACATACATACATACATACATACATACACACATACATACATACTTACATACACACATACATACATATATACAGACACACACACACACACACTCACAGACTACTAGACAAGCAGACACTCTATCAAGACTTAGCCCTCCTAAACCTCAGTTCAGTATCAAAGTTTAAAACACTTAGCTTCCCATACCTTGTTTTTCTTCTTCTTTTTATGCGTTCCTAATGAAAATGTTGGTTCTAAACACTCCACAAGGTCAAGATCCCAGATGTCAATGACAGGAGTCATACTACCAATTGCAACAAAATTACCTACCAATAAAAACAACTTAGATGTCAATCTTACAACTGTTATCTGAACACAAAAACAAAAACAACTACAGAATTACCTGTACTAAAATTTAATGTCAGATCCTTAGGAAGCAGTTTGAATTTATCATCATAGAATTCGTAGTGCCATGTCGTTTAAAAAAATCATTTTATTACAGAAAATGGGTTTGTAGCCTATTCATTTGGGAAAGGCTAAGTCATATTTACAAATGTCCAAGGGATACTTTTCTTTGTGATATTGGAAAATGTTACACATTTTGATATGAATATTATGGTATGTATTACCTGGTTTGTCTTCTGCTGGGTCAAAGTTCATCCATTCAACAGCCAATGGGAAAGCTGGTAACAGAATGTCATGGTGACAGTATAACTCATCATCAGATTCATTATAAACTGAAAGAAAATATAAAGATTTGATGAATTTATAGTTTTTTCAAGAGAATAACTCAAATAATTGTCAAAATTTTCTACATAAATTATGAAAATGAACAAAAGTAAAATTTGTATCCAAGTTTACTTCACTTGTTGGTTTGATGAGACTAGTGTTATACATTCAAGAAAGCTAACAGGACAGTAAACTTTCCACAATTCAGCATTTTTGTCAGCGAACACCAGAAATATATGACTTCAGTTTGGGAATTTAAAATAAGATAATAGATATTCTCTTCATTCAGCTATGGAAAATATGAGTGATCTAGGTGGCCTTGTCACTATGAGTCTGTAGCAACTAGTAGTGACAAACCCCTTAGGTCGCAAGTATTGTGATTGAATGATGTAAAATATTGGGGAATAATGTAATTATAACTCTTGATGTATAATTCATAAAAAAAATGGGAAAATAAAGGCTTTGACTCATATTTCGTGCACTGGAGAACCAGTGACGTAGATACAGGTTGTCATGATTTAGACCAGGGTATATATCCATATTTTCTGTTGAAAGGTAATATCTTGGCTTGTGTATGATATAATAAAACAGTGCATACAATATTATATATCATGTCTTACCATATACTTCAAGATTACTGTAATCTTTTTCAGCCTTGCCCACTAATATCAAATTATCAGTTGGTTTGATGGTGAAATCTTCTATGTCTTCTTCATCCTGCGTAACAATATTTATTTATTTACCGTCTTTAAAATACATAATTATAGTCTTATTTAATAATATGACAACCTCAATGACACGTGTGAAAGTGTGGCGTACTCTTGGATATTTGCATACGTGCTTGCAGCGATATCTGCAGCCATATTTTCACCAGATAAGTAGTTTTTACTTTCTATTTATCAAAGCACCAATAGGGAACTTGCAAACCCGCCATGTTGAATGTTGCATCATGGGAAATGTGATAATAACTGCAATTAACAGAGAAATTATCCCCGAGTACCCACACTTTGGAACTCACTTGGCATTCGGTTGTCATTATTATATATGTTTATCCGACACAGCAACTTTCTGTAATATTCATACTGTGTGATCACACAATTTCATGGGTAAGGAAATCGCATCTGCATACTTGCATATCATTTGCATATCATGTGCATGCAAGTATGTAATAATGTTTTCATTATTGCACTCTTGCAACTTGCAAATATAATTAGTATGTATGCACACCAGAACAAACATACATGTAGACAGTCGAGG
The DNA here is from genome assembly GCF_964340395.1 of Glandiceps talaboti. NCBI lineage: Eukaryota > Metazoa > Hemichordata > Enteropneusta > Spengelidae > Glandiceps > Glandiceps talaboti. The sequence continues at coordinate 11,163,437 of NC_135571.1, forward strand.
GAACCTCTACTAATTATGATACAACCCAGCTGACTCTTGGTGGGAACCGAGACTGCAAAGGTAAGAGGCGCATGAGCTAACTACTCGGGCACCAACAATCTCCTAATACAAATGGTAGTGACTGGAGGTCATATCACAGGGTGCAGCAAGCATGTAATCGACTGATCAATCAAATACATGCTCACTGCACCCTGTAGTCATATATTGAGTTTCAAAAGTTTGAAATATAGGGGAATATTTGAAATTGACAAATTAGTACAAATGGTTGAGATTGGGGGTCATATCACAGGGTGCAGTGAGCATATAATCGACTGATCAATCAATTACATGTTCACTGCACCCTGTGGTCATATATTGAGTTTCAAAACTTTAAAATATATGGGAATAGTTGAAATTAACAAATTAGTACAAGTGGTTGTGATTGGAACCTACTAGCATTTAACCATTTGGTACTCAATTTTCACCAAATAGCAATACTGACAGTCAGGAATGTATTTTAGATGAACGTAACAATCTGTAGGCAAGTAGTTTTCACTTTCTCTTTATCAAAGTACCAATAGGGAACTTGCAAACCCGCCATGTTGAATGCTGCATCATGGGAAATGTGATAATAAATACTAATCAAATAGTATTGTAAACAATATTGTTACATTGTTTTTAACCACAAATGATCAATTCATAGTCACCCTGATCATTGTGGGAGGTTTATTTTATCGGTAGGTTTCACGATAACCTCAGATAATCCCATAGTCCTTTGCGTCTGAGCATGCTCAGTCTGGATTGCAAGTTTCCTATTAATACAATCTGTTTTGAAGGAAATTCTGAAACAGGAGAAAACATAACTTTGGGTTGTCATGACAACAACACAGGTGATTGAATGTCTATAAATTACTAAAACATCACAGATCAGTGATTTCCCAATTACCTCATCTTTCATTGTAATATAGGGATCCTCTCCATCATCTGCATACACAGCTAGGGAGGCTAAAGCATCAGCTAGACTAGCGCCCTCTACAGAGTGAAAGATAAAACGACATTAGGTAACATCTTTGAAAGTGTTAATGATCACATTAGTAAATATAAATTATAAAGTATAAATCAGGCAAATTTAAAGGTAATAAGTGCAAATCAACAAATTTCAAACAAAAATATCACAGCCTAGTTTACCAATTTGGTGATTTATAAGCTGAACTAAATATCAATTGCAATCAGATTAATCCTGAGACAACTCATACGCTCAATGCCTTTTACTAAGTCAGGGCTCAAAATTAATTCTTTGATAGTCCCAGTGGGCTACCAATTTCAGATATTGTTAGTCCAAGGATGGTGACAATAGTCCTATATTCCTGAACTGAAAACAGAGTTCCTCTATTGGAAACATTGTGTTATCAAAATACTTTCATGTCCGTAAATCTTCCATCCTTTAAATCATCACATAATCAGAGGTAGCCTGAGTGGGCTACCAGCTGTAAATCATCACATAATCAATGGTAGCCTGAGTGGGCTACCAGCTGCAAATTATGGTAGTCCCATGACAAGAATTGGTAGTCTGTGGACACTAGACTACTGTTAATTTCGAGCCCTGTAAGTTGACTTTCTTGTGGATTATAGCATACTGTACTTCATTTTATCTACCCATCTGATGGATATTTCTCTCACCTATATCTGGTTCTTCATCATATTTATCAAGATTATATTCTGCAAGTTCATCACTGTTTTCCTGCTCATCTTTAGTATCTTCTGCATCACCTTCTTTCTCCTCATCACTTCCATCTCCAGCTACATCTTCTGAATTTCCTTCTGTTTCTTTCAAAAGATTCTCCAGCTGTTCTTTGCTAAGTTCTACTTTGTCAGGTGTTGCCTTGGCAACTCCTCTTTGTACCCAAGCAATGCTTGATATGATTGAGGTCATACTGGTGATGGTGTTGTTCTACAACAATTCTCTTGAAATTAATTCTTTACAGTTGAATGATTAGTCAGGGATAAACTACTCCATGGAAAGTTTTGAGATTGTCGAAGTTGGGTGTCTGGATTATCCTATGAATCAAAATTGACACAAAAATATGGATTACCATGACAACGGTTGTTCTGAAAAGTGAATTACCTTTTAAAACTTCAAGGAAATATTAATATCCAATACTGGTCTACAAATCAATTTTAAGTTACAAAGTGTCTAGTAACACCACAGTGGCAACAGTCGCCCCTTTACTGGAATGGCTTTTGACACTCACCACCAATGATATTCTCTACTTTGGACATTTTTTGACAAATAAATCACACAGTTCAATAAGTTCTTGTTTAGTGGGTATTGCCACCATGCTAGACTTGGGGCATGGATGTACTAATCTCACTAATACATGCATGGTTAGTGGGTCTACTCTCTTCTTGCTCAATATTAAACACTCAACCTAGCTCCCTAGCTTCACACAAAAATGTCTTTTGTAGTATTGTATATTGAGTTAAGTGTTCAGTACCAGAAACTCTTGGTTTAGTTTGATTGTCAGTGTTACCATTCATTGGGATTATATGTAGGTGAGAATATGTGATAGGATCATACGAGATGGAGTATGTGTACATCACTTCAAGTCTACATGCAATATTTCAATGACCATTCAGTACAGTTATTCAGGTTGCTTCCAATCAGTGAATATGAATATTTCTCAGCCTACATCAAATCTTAAGCTACATTTTTTGACGGAAATATATCAGATTTAGTGATTGGGATTAACCTACCTTTCACTTATAACGTCATCCACACACTTAACCGATGATCGATCGTACACATGTGTTTTTGTGATGACCTGTGCACCGGAAGCACTTACTTATGGTAATCATCCACGATGAGGGCGCTCTCCGAATGTTTTCCTCGATTGATTCGAAATCACCAGTTTACAGTACAAAGGAATTGCGTAGGGGAGCGAGAAGTTATTAGTTTATTGGCATTTTGAAGTCAGATAGGACATAAAGGCAAATTCCTTGTTGATCGAAAACTCTCGAAAGGAGGGATTGCCAACAACATTTTTGTGACGTAATTCTTGACCACGTAGCTGAATATCACGTGGTTCCTACGTCACTAGCCTACCATCAAAATGGCGGATCCTACGAAGACAGATATCCAAACGATTTTCAAGCGTCTCCGTTCAATTCAAACAAATAAGGTAGGGATAGTTTTAATTATTGTTCAAAAATGAAAGCACTGTTGATAAAATAACGGTCGACTTGGGATTGTGTCGCGTTTAAGACCGTCAAAATAACGAGAAAGCGAACAATCTGTCACCCACAGAAAACCCGTCAACATTTATCGCTTTGCCTTTAGTTTCTCATTTCGAGGCCGTATCAGGGCAAAGTCTGCGATTTATTCCGTAGTAAAGCAGTGATTCACACCTTGTTAGAGAAATCCAACCTCTTGTTATTATACACGCACGGAATTTCGCGATATTTGGTCAATTTCGTTGTAAGTTTAGAAATTTCAACCGGAAACTATTCTAACGTCTGGTACATCCTTGGTCGAGCGATCTGGTGTAGTACTTTTCATAACAGCTGATACCGGCATTTTTCTCAGTGTTCGACGTGGATGACCAACTCGTGTACAAATTCGTACAGAACAAATACACCTTGTTAGAAAAATATTTTAAAAATAAAAATCAGATTTGACCAGTTACTCATTTGATAAACAGGAAGAAATGGAAACCTGTGGATAATTTTACAAACGGGAAGTGTCGTCAAGAGAGGGGGCCAGGAAAACGTGAACACTGAAAAATTCATTCATAATCGTACGTACATGTTGTTCGTAACATCTGTGGATATAATCCAAATACGTCACATGTTTAAAGAGTGAAAGGATAATTAATGTTTGTCAATGCGATCTGCAAGTCTCAAATGACAGTTATGGTGATGAAGTTAGAGATATGAAAACCACGGAGTGTGAGCTGTGAGTGAATAAAATAGAACCATTTCGTGGAAGAACATGTAATATTGTCATTAAGAATCATAACAGACTTCCTGTTTTGAAAGTCCTGGAAAGCTACGCCCATCTCCATAGTAAAACAAAGAGAAATACCAAATTTTGAATTGATCATTCAGTCATGATATATACCTGTAAGGATATCACAAATACATTTGTTTTCGAAGCAATTTTTGAAATGTATTATATATCTCAGAAAATTGGTCTGAAATATTTATCTTTATTACAAAAAATATTCACCTGGTGTTGGTTTATTGATGTAGAATTCATTCACAGAACTGTTGTATCCAATATATAGATTTGAGTGTTGTGGCACCCATCCATCCATTCACTCACTATTTTGTCAAGGTTATGTTAAAATTGGACATTATTTTGTGTTAATGGGCTAGATATATCCACAACACAAGATCACAAACCCTCAACTGTATTTCATTTTTAATCATATTAGTATGTATCACCTGTGTGCCCTCTAAGCCAATTTGATGCACCACTGACTGACGCACACAATTTTTAGTGACACACCAAATTTTGGTGTTCTCCTATCTCTTACTATGTGGTGACCAGTGTGTCCTCTAAGCCAATTTGATGCACCACTGACTGATGCACACAATTTCTAGTGACACACCAAAATTTGATGTTCCCCTATCTCTTACTATGTGGTGACCAGTGTGTCCTCTAAGCCAATTTGACGTACAACTGACACACACAATTTCTACTGATGCACCAAAATTTGGTGTTCCCCTATCTCTTACTATGTGGTGACTCACAAGAAATGCCTGTTTTTATCATTTTGACTCACAACAAAAGTTGGCTATCACTAGAGGGCATACTGTGTATAACATAGTCTAAGGTAGGATTCCATGAGCCAGACAATGTAATTGTTCAAAAATATATATATACATTTATATATATATTTATCATATAATATGTTAATTTCTTCAAGCTGTCAATCATAAATATGTTAATTCATTTGCAGAACATGTACAGACAGTACTAGGGAAGACATAGACTAATAATATATTCACTTTTTCTCCAAAATAGTGAATATCCAATTTATTTGAACCCAGGTGTCAACAGGGGTGACCTTGTAAAAGTTACATGATTTTGGCTATGGTCTAAAATTATTTTGAGCTGAATAGTACTAAATGTTGAAAAATAGTGATTATCCAATTTATTTGAACTCGGGTGACAACAGGGGTGACCTTGTAAAAGTTACATGATTTTGGCTATGGTCTATAATTATTTTGAGCTGAATAGTGCTAAATGTTGAAAAATAGTGAATATCCAATTTATTTGAACTCAGGTGACAACAGGGGTGACCTTGTAAAAGTTACATGATTTTGGCTATGGTCTATAATTATTTTTAGCTGAAAAGTGCTGTATGTTGTATGTGTGGAATGTATGTATTTTATAGTATACAAATAAACAAGTATCAACAACTGAGAACATACTTACATGAATGAACACAATCACAAGGACTCCATGTCCAAAAGATACAATTTGTATTTACATTGTATTTGTATATGTCTCCTGCAATAAATGAGATCAAAAAACAGTTATATGTTTTACGGAGTGACTCTTAACAACAGTGGTACACGTTTAAACCAAATAATGGCCTCTGTTTTCCTGAATTAGAGCTTGGATCACCATCCTGGAAAAGAGATTTTGAATATTATAAATGAAATATTTAGTCATCACTTCTAAATCTGACATTGTAACCTTTGTCATTTTCAAAATTAGTGATTTGTAAGTTATGTTAACTCAGTTTATCTACTTTACTTGTTTTGTTTATTGTTTTACAGATTTGCTTTGACTGTGGTGCAAAAAACCCATCATGGGCAACAGTCACATATGGTGTTTTTCTATGTATTGACTGTTCAGCAGTACACAGGTCATTGGGTGTACATGTTTCTTTTATCAGGTAATAATATCATTATTTTGATACTCCTTCATTATGAAATATACCACATGGAAGTTAACATGGCCATATGGATGATAATTTATTCAAGACATATTTGTTTCTTAATCAAAATGTGGAAGAAGAGAACTTCTGTATTAATCATCTGCTTCAAGTTCAATGGTGAACATAAAAAGTGTGTCCACTAATATGTAGTCTTGCTGGGTTCTTTCGGCTGCATTTTGTAAGTTGTTTGTTCAACCATATGGAATCGTATAAAATATGCAAGTAGTGCCAGTATGACGATAGTGAGGTTTAGATACACGTTAGAGCATGTATACAGACACACACACACACACACACACACACACACACACACACACACACACACACACACACACACACACACACAGGAGTGTGATCATTTAGGTAATCATTGCTTGGTTCTTTTGGCAGCATTTTGTAAGTTGTTCGTTCGACCATATGGAATCGTATAAAATATGCAAATAATGTCAGTATGACAATAGTGAGGTTTAGATACATGTTAGAGCGTGTACACACACACACACACACAGGAGTGTGATCATGCAGGTAATGACGCATACATGTACAAAGTTGTGCTTAACTACATGTTCAGAACTCAAACTTAAAAGACAGTGGAATTGGCACATATGTGTTGGCATCTATTGTTAAAAGGCTGAACACATAGCTTTATTTTCCAAACTGTCTGGTACTTTAGACATTTTTCATACAAATGCCCAAAGGGGGAAAAAAACATTTAGTGTACATTTACATTTATCAACTCTTAAAAAAAAATTATGAAATTAAAAAAAAAAAATATAAAACTTAACACAGATTTACAGCAACGTCTACTACAGTACACATGGGTTGCCTTCGAATTACGTTACTCTGATGCTACGCATATAGGACACACATAAATACATTTGTACGTCCATCTAAACCCCTCTCTAGATGTCTTCTTTTGTTGTTTAGATTTCACAAGATCCTGTCATAGTTGATCTAGGTTGAATACTTAAAGAGTTTGTACGACAATTATGAAAGTTAACCATAGGAATATATTTGTTTTATTTTTAGATCTACTCAACTTGATACCAGCTGGACATGGCCTCAACTACGTGCAATGCAAGTTGGAGGAAATGCCAATGGAGTAAGTATAGTATTTGTTGTAGCAATCAGCCATGTCTCACTTGCAAGACAGTTGTGTCTCACTCACAAGACAGCTGTGCATGTTTGTCTCACTCACAAGACTGCCTGTCTCACTTGTAAGACAGTCATTTCACTCTCAAGACTGCCTTGTGTCCCTCACAAGACAGCTGTGTCTCACAAGAAGAACATGAATTCGGGTGCACTCCTGGAGGAACAGTCAAGGACACTGAATTATGCATTTATTTTTATGAATTAAAATAACAAGTCTTGTCACCTACTGCAGATTACCCCTGTATTTAATATAACCACTGGCATACTTGTATCTTTATGGTTCCTTGATTTTTCTTCCCAAGTGTAGTTATGCCAAGTTTTTAAAGTTATTCATATTTTCAACAATCATTGTCAGTCGTTCATCTTAATTAATTATTTTCTTTTATGTCATTACCCATTGTAGATGGTGTTTTTCCGTCAACACGGTTGTACCACCAACGACACCAATGCTAAATATAACAGTAGAGCTGCCCAGATGTACAAAGAGAAAGTTAAGAAGAATGCCAACGATGCAATGAGGAAATTTGGAACACAGGTATGGTTTTATGGATTGGTCATTTTTAAATTACTGTGAACCTGGAAATTTTCATAAAGACTTACTTTCGCATATTTTGCTAAAAACAAAATTGCAGTGACTAAAATGTCTTCTTGTATATGAACACAATGTACTAGTCTGGTAATTAGTAAAAATAAGTAATGACTAAAATGTCTTCTTGTATATGAACACAATGTACCAGTCTGTGGTATTTAGTGAAAATAAGTAGTGACTAAAATACCTTCTTGTACATGAACACAATGTACCAGTCTGGTAATTAGTAAAAATAAGTAGTGACTAAAATGTCTTCTTGTACATGAACACAATGTACCAGTCTGGTAATTAGTAAAAATAAGTAGTGACTAAAATGCCTTCTTGTACATGAACACAATGTACCAGTCTGGTAATTAGTAAAAATAAGTAGTGACTAAAATGCCTTCTTGTACATGAACACAATGTACCAGTCTGGTAATTAGTAAAAAATAAGTAGTGACTAAAATACCTTCTTGTACATGAACACAATGTACCAGTCTGGTAATTAGAAAAAATAAGTAGTGACTAAAATACCTTTTTGTACATGAACACAATGTGCAATCTGGTAATTAGTAAAAATAAGTAGTGACTAAAATGTCTTCTTGTACATGAACACAATGTACCAGTCTGGTAATTAGTAAAAATAAGTAGTGACTAAAATAATTCTTGTACATGAACACAATGTACCAGTCTGGTATTTAGCGAAAATTAGTTTTTGAGAATTAGCTGAAGACTCTAAAATCACAATCATGTATGAAAGTCCATAGTAGTTGTGTTTTGTTTTGTAGCTTCACATTGATGCAGGGGCATTAACTTATCTATTTGTGTTTTGTTTTATAGCTTCACATTGATGGAGGAGCATCACATTCTCCTGTAGCAAAAGAAGTTGATTTCTTCAAGGAACACACTGAGATAGAGAATATACCAAGTACAATTCCAGAAGATGATTCACTAAATAATGGTAGTCGTTTTGTATCCTCCACACCAGTAGCAATAAATAATAGTAACGGGCTTAGTGGTGCTGCAAAGCTTACCCCTGACAAAGGTTTGTACTTGGTTGGTGTGCTAGGGAGATTGGTCAGTTTCAAGCCTAGAAATGTTTAGAGTAAAACGTTACTTATTATCATAACTTTATAACTTAACAGGCGTGTACAAAACGGTTTTTAGTATTAAATTTCTTAGTGGTTCTCATTATCACATGACAATTTACCATTTCTATAATTTTAACGTTCACAAGAAGCCTTTTGTCCAAATTTACTCAACTCAAAATGTATAACTCTGAAACTTGGCAGGCGCATACAACACAGTTGTTAGTAAAATTCCTAAACAGTTTATGACTTCCACAAGTTTAACATTCCTTTTCTGTAGATTTACTCAACCAAACAAATATGTAGTGTCTTCACAGTGAAGATAAATGTATAAACAGATATTGTAACAGGGTACATTTTAGACTTGGAGAGTTGATTTTATCCATAATTAGTACAGTAACGTGTTCAAATCATGATTGTGTTTGGGTTGTGACTTTAAGTGCAGACTAAAAATCCCAAGTCCTTGTTTATAACTCGGTAATTACAAAAGTCTAACATAATCATGTAAAATCTTTGTTATTGTACATACAATAACAAACTTTTTTACATATTTTTTTTATAGCTTTTTGAAATGTATTGAGTTACAAACAGACTTAGTCAGTGTTGTTTCACATTGATTTTTCAAGTCGTAAGCCATCATAAAATTGTTTCATAAATCAAAAATCAAAAATAAATACCCAATCCTTATCCATATGGCTGCTTTAATATGTGTACTAAAAGTGATTCAATACTGTTCAGGGTGTATGGCTATACAAGGAAGTCAATTATAAAGTATACTAGTTGGACCTAGTGTAACTTGAAAACAAAGCAATGACTTTAGTAGTAAGATGAAAGAGAATTCACATACTGGAATTGTTTTTATCAAATTTGAAAACAAACCAATGACTTTAGTAGTAAGATGAAATACAATTCACATACTGGAATTGTTTTTATCAAATTTGAAAACAAATCAAGAAATAATAATATTCATGAAGTTAGCTTGAAACTGACCTATGGTAGTTGTCATAGCAATAAGCAGGTGGTTGCTGGGGCAACATCGGCAGCTCCTGTAATACAGTATGGTGTGATGCATCACTAGTAATTATCACCTACCCATCGGAATATATCTTTGTAATCTGTGTTTTTCGCATGAAAGGTTTTACATTACTTCACACACTGAACAAAACATGAAAGTTAAAGTGAGAATTGAAATGCTCTAAAGTGTCAAAATTATGTATACAGTGTTATATCATTTATTTGACTTCAGATAAAAGGAAGTTTATCAAGTTTTGAAAAAAATTCACAGACTGTGTTATCACTTTGTAGTGCTCACAAGGTCTGGATTTCATGTGTTAGCCTAGAACAATATTAGGTGACAGTTTACCAAGGCTATATCAGTAACACATTGACCATTGAGTGTAGAACGATATAACTTATAAGGTGATAGTTTACCAAGGCTATTTCCATGAAATGCTGATGTAGGAAGAGATAGACCTGAATTATTTTTAACTTTATTTTTAACTTTTATCTCAATACCTCAACATTACAGAAAAATGTCAATAAAATTTAAAAAACTGAAATGCTCATAGTTGCTTTTGGATCAGTTTTTCCACTCCTAGACATTAATGCATATATGTATGAAAGTAATACCCATATTGACTTACTGTTTATTTCAATTCGATAGTTATGAACTCTCTCAAATAATGTTTCCATAAAGGTCAGAAAAAAATTGCATGTTCAAAGTATACTTTCCAGCTAATTTGCATGTTTGCAAATGGAACATCTGGTTTTTGAATCTGACTCCAGTTTCTGCATGGTGTACATGTATACATATATTAAGAGTACCATGGATAATTCAATTATCTGTTTAAAATTTGTGGTGACAAAATTCAGTTTCCATTCAACATATGGTGTAAATGACAAATGTACAGGCAATGCTAAGTTTCTATGCATGCAAGTGCCTTGTGTATAATTTCCTGCATATTGCCAATGTTACATTTCTATGCATGTTGGTGAATTTATTTCTATTCGTCATAATTTCTGCATGCTTAATCCTCAAAATACAAACTCCCATATATACATGCATGCACAAATGTTATGATCATAAAGTTATGCACTTTTCTTGGTGTTTTTTTACACTTTCACAAATATGCATGAATGAGTTTTCAGACAAAATATGTTAGCCTGGCAAACTTTTTTTTGTGAAAGTTTCAAAGTTATTCATTTCGTGAAATAAATTTTGTTACAAATGAGAGTTACATCATATTGCACAATGATTCGCACTCATTGAAATTAAAAAAAAGTGATTATTTGAATTCTTCTATGGAAATAACAAAAAACAAAAAAACCTTGATCTTTTAATTGGTTTTAGATCATCAGATTGAATTTTGAGTTGTCCTTTCAGACTCCATATTATTTTCAAAGCTTGACACATTGACAGAACTAATAGTATTAATAGCATTAAAGTAGCCAGTATCCATTATTCATAGGACAAGTGTACATTATTCAACTCTCTTTGCAGAGAAAGATAGCTGTTGGAAACTTTAGTTCTAAAATTTTGGAGATTTCTATGGGAAAATATACACATAAAAATGAAAGTTATCAAAAATGCAGATATTACGAGTCAAACATTATAATAACTAAAATATGTATGACCAACAATATGCTGTGAACCATCACAATCTAAAACTGGTAGGCAACACAGTAAACATCAAACCCTGGAAGTGAACTCAGTAAATTTCAAACGCTGATAATTATGTTGGAAACTTCGAAAGTGAACTCACACTCGTTACACTATGTGTAAGATGTCATGTGATGTCATGTTTCTTCTATACAGGTGATGATGTAGACCAGAGGGCACCCAATGTAGAGGCAGCACTCAGTATGTCACCTACCACAGCTGTAGCTAAAGCTGAACCTAGAAAATCAACTATTGGACAACGTAAACCTGCTAGTGCAAAGAAAGGGGTAAGTAATTTGTAACTAAATACACTACAGGACATTTAGTCTAGCAAAGTAAGGGGTAAGTGATTTGTAACTAAATATGCTATAGCACATTTAGTCTAGCAAAGGAAGAGGTGGAAAGTTTAATACGTACTTGTACTCAGTCAACAGTTAAGCATATATCTCTGTTTAGTTTCCCTTGGTTTCCCTTCAGGTTTTCCTTTGGCATAGCCCTCTGTACGTAGCTCTTACAACAAAGACATGCTTACTGCATTTACTGTACTGTTAATATAATATTAGTAATCAGTATTCCTATGTTTGAATCAGGCTGCTAACGTACTGTTACATCGTCACAGAACTGTCCTGTTTGATGATCTCTCAGTACACTAAACTGACAAATAACTGCTACTATGGATTGGACGTCGAGTTGTTACTTTGATCTCTCTTACTGCGTTCTTGTGTGTCTATGTTTAAATCCTTGTTTTATGCATTCTCTTTTTTTCAGCTGTTTGATGTACTAAGGCATTTAATCGATACTCAGCTAGAGGTGCTTCCATTGAAAGGGGGAATTTACTATACAAGACAAGACATGGCTGTTGATTCCTCATGGCCAATCTTTGTATGTACACTGTTTAATGATAACATTTATTCTTATACAGCTTGGAGCCAAGAAAGGTGTTGGTGCACAGAAAGTAAAGCTGGACTTTGACGCACTTGAATCACAAGCACAGAAAGAAGATCAGAGGAAACAAGAAGCTGCTAAACCTAAGTCTAAGGAAGAAGCTGAGGCTGAAATGTAAGTACTTGCCAATCCAGACTGAGCGTGCTCAGATGCAAAGGACTTTGGGATTATCTGTGGTTATGGTAATACCTAATCTGGTCTCAGCATTGTTTACAATACTAATTGATTAGTATTTATAATCACATTTCACGTAATGCAAAATTCAACATGGCGGGTTTGCAAGTTCCTTATGCGACAGTAATATGACAGAATCCTATGATGCGAGAGTGCAAGTATGGCATATCTGGGGTATTTGTATGAGTGCTTGCTGTGTTCTCTGCAGTTGTACTTTCATAAGTGTAGGAAGTGAAGGTGCAGCAGAAAACACTGCAAGCATGAGTGTTAATACCCTGGAGTACCCCATACTGGAACTCATGCAGAATGAATAACGACTCATTGACGAGATATTTCAAGTTGTGTCTATTTTCACCTTGCATTCTTATCCAAAGTAAAGTATGCCTCACACATACAGAATAATTATTCCACTAAATTTTTCATACAGCTAAAATAAATATGGTTACAGTATAAAGTGATATACATGAATGTGATAGATTGACTTAGTATTCAATTTAACTTTAAAATTTTACCGGAAATTTTCGAGTGCATAGTGGGTCAATCTGTTGACAAAGACTGAAGTCGAAAATTTCGGGTAAAATTTTCAAAGTTGCGTTTGGAACAAAAGTTAAATGGAGTACTATGGTTTACCAACACAGATGAATTTCCCCATTTCATGATAGATTACTTGGTGATTGATAATTAATATTGATAATTATGATTTATGTAATCAGGACATCTATGAGATTGGCTTATCAAGATCTGAGTGTCCAACAAAAGAAACAGGAAGAGAAACTGAAGACTACGAATCCTAAGAAAGCCCAGCAAATGGAAAGGTTAGGAATGGGATTTGGTGGCAGAAGGTATGTATAATATATGGTTGTCAGGGGTGAACAAATCCACTGATCCTGGGTCCGGGACTAGCGATTTTTTTGGGCCGACCACACAAATTTTACCTTGTCTGGTCTGTCGGACCAGTACCTTACTGTGAATAACTAAGTTAAAAAGTCGTCTGAATATACAGATTCATAGGCAAGATTTAATGTTTCACATTAGCGGCACCTGGGACCACTAATTCTTTCAGCAGGACCACTGGATTTTTGAAGGCACTGGTCCGGGGACCACCAGTTCACAAAATGATTCGTTCACCCCTGGTTGTCTATTAGAGATGTACTAGCTGCAACTAGAATATAGTTTTAAAACTGTTCAGTGGAATCTGATGTTATAGTGAATTGAAGGGGGTAGGGGGATAATACAGCTCAAGATACATTCCAGATAAAAAGCAAAATCATGAAAATGAATTTAAATATAGATATGGCATGATATTATAACACATAAACAAAGATCCACCCTGTGATATTAAAAGCTGCACTAGCAGCAACTGGAACATTTTTTGAAATTTTTTTTGTTTGATAGATATAATAACTTAGTCATAATGTGTACACCCTGAACAGTATTGAATCACCTGTGGGTAAATGTATTTGTGTAGTTGTACATATAGTATAGTGCAATAAATTGAACTTTGGGTCCTCACCCCAAAATCATCACACCCCCCCCCCCCCCCATTCAATCACGATTTTCTGTGCACAAACAGATACCCAAATCTCCACCCTCATCCCCCAATAGAGAGACAGTAAAATTTTGCAGAACCATGGTTTATGAACACTTCTTATATTCTCCCCTCTCTAGTGCAATATCTCACTCAGCATTAAGTGACATGTCAACTATACAACAGGAAAATCCTGGCAACAAACGAGAAAGATTATCATATGACAAACGATCCGATATACTAGAAGAATACGACATTGGCTTCACACGTGGACCCCCTAGGTGAGTGGTATTTATTGCCCACCAAATTTAAGACCTTCATATGCAGAGTTGTCCCAAAATATGTCACGACAACGCATGTTTACGTCATTGGTTCTGCTGTGTTTGAAATATGAGTCAAAACATTCAAAATTGTAATTACTTTCCACGATTTTTCTTTAATATTACTGGTGCTGGTATAATAATGTTATTCTCCAATATTCATTCAGCCTAGAAATCATGAGCTAAGGATTGTCACTTCAAATCTAGAGACTTGTGACAAAGGCCCCATAGGTCACTCATATTACGTCTTACGATATTTTTTTCTTCATTTTTCACACCAGGTATACAGACACACCGTTTGATAGGTCTAATCCTAGAGATGAGTGGGAAGTCGTAGAAAGTTCAAGCTCCAGAGTTTACAGTATACTTGAAGAAGTTGACAGAGATAGAGAACGAGACCGAGACCGAGACAGAGATAGCAAGTAAGTTTACAAATCTTTTAATGCATACATCTGTGTGATGTAATTGCAGTGATGTAGCTGTGTACTATATCTTGCTCAAAGGAGGACGCTACTCCATGAAATAGACACAATTTCATAAACTATGGGGTCTGGAGAGTCATTTCATGATTTTGCATCACCTACAATTACTTGCAATTTCAGAGATACATCAAGTTGATTTTGTGCCTTCTAGGGTATCTTTGATATCGGCTGTTGCATCATGGAAGTCAGCTGGGTTAATAATTACAGTATTTTGTGATAGTGAGAAGACTTGCATGACATCAAGACCCTCACTGCCATCATAGTGTGTACACTAGTGTGGAATTCTAAGGGTTCATGTTTCATATTCAATTTAATCTTAAATAATTAAATTCTAAAATATTTGTTGATATTTTAGATCCAGGACAAAGAAGGAATATGATCCACCTTCCACATCCACTGAAGCACAAAAGAAATTTGGTAATGCTAAAGGTATATCATCAGACCAGTACTTTGGAGGAGAATCATCGGTTAGTGTCTTTCGTAGACTTATCACAGAATCCATGCCTCTCTTTTTCAAGTTATTCAAATATGTTTGTCCACATTAACAGCTTGAATCTAGTAGTACATTAAGCAAGGCTAATTTGTATTTATGTATGTGAATGATGTTAATTATTATTGAGAGAGAGAGAGAGAGAGAGAGAGAGAGAGAGAGAGAGAGAGAGAGAGAGAGAGAGAGAGAGAGAGAGAGAGAGAGAGAGAGAGAGAGAGAGAGAGAGAGAGAGAGAGAGTGAGAGAGTGAGTGTGTCTGTTTTTGACTGAGCAACAATCCAACTTGGCTATATATGACAGTATTTTTAATATAGTATATCCATTTTCATCATTATACAATCCGATATGGCTGCCTGGCAGCGATTTTGTTGGCGCAGTTTTCATGTCCAAAGCCACAACATATCTAAGTCTGTTTGATTTAGGTTCACAAGTGTTGTTGTGTGATCAGAGTAGTGATATCAAGAAAATGACAACATAAACTGCCAGTTCCTTAAAACCCAATCATAGTGGGGACTATGTCATTCTCAATGACTTGTTAATATAGTATACAGTGAGAATTTAACTTTGCACATGTTTATTTTGACAGTATGAACAACGAGCCAACTTGTCAAGATTTGAGGCCAGTAGTAGTATATCCAGTGATGACTATTTTGGTGATGGTAGATCACGATCTTCTGCTTCATCATACTCAACGGGAGCTAATTTATCCGAGATTAAAGATGGCATGAAAGAAGGTGTGGTACAAGTGGCTGGAAAACTATCTAGATTAGCTAATGGAGTCATGACAACAATTCAGGTACCTATGTCTTTCTAATCACAAACATAGGGGGCTTTGTCAAAATGGGAATCAGCAGTTCATGTATTCATGTCATTCTCATCAGAAACTAAGGGGGCTCAGTTAGCAATCTTGACAACTATTTATAGGTACTTGAGGAGGCCTCATAATTTGCTATGATTTAGAAATCATGAAATAAAAAACTCCAGATGAAATACCTAGATGATTGAAACCTCCAAAATGTTGATTACTTAATTTCATCCAGAAAACTGTCCAGATATATGCAGTAATAATTATGATTTATAGTTTTTCCAAAGTATTTATTGAGTATATTTTATGACTGAGCTCCCTAACTATGCAAACATTATATTTTTGTACTCCCAAAACCTGTAATATTCTATCCAATCAGTTCCCCAAGCATGGACATATTTCATTAATTAATTCTTCAAGCATGTAATCATACAATGTACTCCCTAAGTATGTAGACATTCCATTTATGAACTCCCCAAGTGTGTCACAATCCTTATCATGTACTCTCAAAGCATGTAAACCTTCCACTTATGATGCTGTAAACATTCCATTTTATGAACTCCCCAAGCAAGGAGATATTCTTTTTATGAACTCCCCAAGCATGTCAACATTCTATCGATGAACTCAAGCATGTGGATGTTTCATTGACTGTTGTAAATTTACTTCAGAAAGTTTGACATTTCATTACATGATGATATGGGCATCAAACTTTTAATTCTTACCCCTCACTGTCATGTACATTTCCTCGTAGTAATATTAGTTCCATGCTACTTTTTTGGTGCCATTTTTTTGGCATTTGGTATAGTTTGCATCTGCTCTATGCTCATATTGCTGTAACTAGAAATTTTACAACCCATAACACCAAATTAAAACATTTTCTGTATGTACCAGTAATTTATAGCATCCATATCAAGTGTAAAAGTATACTGTTTCATTTCCTAATTGTCCACATTAGAAAGGCCACATGCTAGGCTTCTAAATAAACCAATTGAAACAATATACTTTTACACTTGATATGAATGCTATAAATGAGTGTAGCACATAGAGAAAGTGCTTTACTTCAGTGTTACTCATTCTAATAGTATGTAATCCATGCATTCTAGGATCTCCTCCTACCTCAGCTACGATATCTACAACAGTTTCAAAACTGCAAAACAACCTCTAAATCATAACCCTTCCAGCATTGTCAAAAATACAGAATCATCTGTAACCCCATCCAGCATTTTAAAAAATACCAAAAATATCTGGAACTCTTTGAGTCTGAAGAATTCATCAAATATTTCCCAAAGCACTGTCTTACTCATTCAAGTCACTAATCTTTACATCATATGCATAAATGCAAACCCTATCTACCTGAGGTTGGAATTGGAAGTCAAACAAGCTTTGGCCATGTCATTCCCTGTATGCCAATGGTTTGGTCTACTTTTCTGTTAGTGGATTGGTCAATTGTAGCAATACAGGGGTTGGCAGGGCTAAAGATCATATCAGATTACAAGAACCCAACTCATTCATGTTCCTTTGCTTGCTGTAAACATTTATTTTTTAAAGATTTCCCTAGTTTGCATAGTTTTAGTCTAATCTCCTTAGTTAATTTGACCATTTCCTATTAATTTACCTTTTTAGGATCGCTATGGCAGCTGAGCAATCGCTTTTCTGTAGTTTCTGCCAGAAGATCAAAGTAATTATTGCAATTAATGCAGTGTAATTTATATGTTCCAATGATTTTAGATTTAATTTGTATATTATGCGTATTTAATTAATTTGCATATTAAATGCATTTAATTATGTATAAATGGCATGTACAGGGAATTCTAGAATTCACTATAGGTGATTTGGGGTCAAGGAATTTCTAGTGTACGTTTTAATTCATAGTTTGTGTTTCGATCGTTTCTGCATGTAAGGTCAAATTGTCAGTTTTTCGATATTCCGTTTGCATGTTTACATATTTGTTGTAGTATTTATGTTAGTTACTATTGTATGGAGTACCGTACTTGATATAAAACTTGGATACACGGTATAACGGGTCAATGTTAATTTCTCTGAATGTTATGGATGGTTATTCCCTTATGTATGTATGTTTGTAATATTTTGTATCTTGGCTCTTGTTTAATTGAATTCCATTTTATGTTGTCAGTCGAAGGATGCCAACATTTTGAAATAAATTGATTTGCATTATTTGATTGTTTGCATCGTGGATTACTAATTCACATACATACACCGTCAGTGAGGGTATTTACATATTGATAAGATTATTTGCATATTAATGAGATTATTAGCATTCTAGTTTAACTACCAAATAATATTGAACTCAGGAATTCACATATTTATATAATCTAGATATGCAACCACAACATTATAACAAATTTGCATATTAATGAGATGATTTGCATGCTAGTCTGAGAACTAAATATTGAACTAAGGAATCAATGGATTGAAGAATGCAATAACATTGAGAAAGTGTGCATATTAATGTGATGATTTGCATACTAGTCTAAGTACCAAATATTGAACTTACGAATCCATCGATTACTGATGAATGCAATAATACTATGAGTTTGCATATTAATGTGATGATTTGCATACTAGTCTAAGTACCAATGAAAGGAATTCATATGTTACTGATCGATGCAAAAATACGATAAAGTTTGAATGTTAATGAGATAATTTACATACTAATCATCTTAGTACAACATGATGCAGAACTCGGGAATCCATATAGTTATGACAGCTTAACACAACCCTAATATTTATGATAAAGTTTGCACAATATTGCTAGTTGTCAGTCTCCCCTCACATACCTACCCTTGCCATTCAGTCATATCCTAGGATTTAATTTTGTCTTCATCATCGCTACTCAAAACTTCACCCAACAAGACTCACTTGTCATGTCAACAAGCACCAATTCATGTCTTGTATTGATTGTATTTTGACTTTCTGACGACTTCTACAACACGTGATTCTGTTATTGCAGGACTATGGCGCATAACACTTGTCAACATCATTGAAGACTGCCCTCATACATCATTACAAGAAGATACTTTTGTTTATGTCAAACAGGAACAAGATGGATGGTTTAATAGTAACGAGGGAAAGACTCAACTCATTAGGAATCAACAGATTCAATTTAAAAATCCTGTGGCATTTGGAGGGAGGGGGAGGGGGAAAGGGGTAAGAGGAGAACAAGTGGCCTTGTGCTGGTACAATTAAATAGACCTCACAGAATATATATTATTTTGAAAGAAAACCCATTATTAAATAATGTACGGCTTCCATGATTTTGAAAAAAATATCATAAGAAACATTTGGGTCGATTATTTAAAATTTTAATGTTACTTGTATTGTATGGGTATATTGCCAACGTTAAATTAATATTTCAAGGTATATATTTTTAGGGGGATTATCATTTTAATGTCAAATACTTGAATTATTAATATTATGTATTTTATTTCATCATGTATTGTGTGTGCATTTCAAAAATTGTGTCATATAAAAAGAATGTTCATTGGTCAAAAATGGACAATATATTGAATTCTGAGTCTGGATAGCCAATAGGATTTTTTGTATCTACAGTCTGCAACTTTGAATCATTTTGTGTTGTATGGGATGGGTGTTCATTGGTCAAAAATGGACAATATATTGAATTCTGACCCTGGATAGCCAATAGAATCTTTTCTATCTACAATCTGCAACTTTTAATTATTTTGTGTTATATAAGATGGATGGTCATTGGTCAAAATTGATTCTGACTCTGGATAGCCAATAGAATCTTTTTATCTACAGTCTGCATCTTTGAATCATTTTGTGTCATATAAAATAACTTTTGATTGGTTGAAACTGGACAATGTAATGAATTCAAAACCTGGATATGCAATAAAATCTTGTGTATCTCTACAGTCTGCGACTTTGAATCATTTTGTGTCATGAATTTTCATTGGTTGAAACTGGCCAAGGTTATGAATTCAGAATCTGGATATCCAATAGAATCTTTTCTATCTAAAGTCTGCAACTTTGAATAATTTTGTGTCATATAAGATGGATGTTCATTGGTCAAAAATGGATAGTGTTTATGAATTTTTGACCTGGATAGCCAATAGAATCTTTTCTTATAACTACAGGGTTTGCTGTCAAGTTTGCATACAAATGAGACATCATTCTGAAGGGATATTCCAGCATTAATTTTTCTTGGTATAATTTCCCACAAAGAATATACAAAATATTGTTGAAACTTTTGCTGTATTTTCTCTGACAGCAAGGTCAATGAACCCAAGTTAGAGATCTTTTGATAGAATGTATTGATCTATTCACTTCATTTTGTTAAAGAAAAGAAAAGAAAAGAAAAAAAAATTGGGTGCATGAAAGAAAATTTACATTGTCTACACATACATATTTGCATTTTTGGTTCTTGTACGACATCAACTTCAGAGTATATTCCTTTTCACAGTGGTCGAATACGATAGACCAGATAAATATTGTGTTATATCCTTCCGTATCAAACAACCACCTCAGTCCAGTGTCATGAAAGAGAATATTGAATTTTTGATGATATCACGGCAGGGAACGCTTTGAACAAATATTTTGGCATAAATTCATACAGTTGTAACATTTTTGAAATTTCTGTCCAAAATTAGGATGAAAATTTCCAAAAAGTTAAAAAAATCACCAAAAATGACAGAATTTTGTGTCCTTCTTGTGCGATAGACCTTGTGTAGTGTTTGGTCTATACTTGCACAGGAAAGTGGCATAACATTATGAAATTTATCCAAACATAGCTTTGGTGACATTTGGAAAAGATTGCTTGATACAGCAGGGTATGAGAACTTTGATAGAAACTATCTTTTAATTCAAGTTTTACCAAATCTGATTTCTATTCTATGCAGAAATTTTAGCCTAGAAAGGTAACCTACTGCTAAACATACACTAAAAAATAGACAAACTGTATTTAAGACCAATCTTTTAGGATTTTATTTAATTTTTGCTTATTATATTTTAAAGAGTCCGATATCTGAAACAAACTGGTAGAGAATTATTTTTTTTTTTGATGCAGAATGGATTTAAATGTCACAGGTGCCAGAAAACATTTGATTTGGAGAGATTTATATCAGTGTATACTACCAAACTACAGAGAAATATATAAAGTCTCAATGAGATGACACAATGTTTTTATGTCATATTTTCGTTCCAATTACAGATATTGAGTGCACATGCATATGAAATGTTACATATTATCGGAGTGTGAACACAAAGTTTTGTGTTTGAATCTTCCTTGTTTCATCTAACCGTAATGTTAATTTGTGTTCACAGTGAGATAAAATGTATCATTGTACATGCTTGCATGTTATCGGTTTATTATATCTTTAAATGCTAGTGTGCTATTAATGTTTATTTTTTGTTATATAATTCGTTAAGACGTGCAAGATGTAAAAAAAATATGTGTCGCCTAATTGAAACTACAGTCTCTCTAGTTTGGTAGTAACATGTTTTTAACTTTCCTTCTTATCAACTTAAATGCAGACTAAACATTTTATTACATATCACATCATTAGATTGAATCATTCCTACCACTACAACTACGTTATCAATATTTTTGCAACTTTTAAAGGGAAAGGCTACCTTGTCAATTCACTATGTTTAATAAAATTTTAGATGTTAAACCAGATAAAATATATTGGCTTAACCCTTTCAGGACTAGAAACTTTCCCGCCAAAATTTTTGAACAAAAATTCTTGTTTCTCTGTAATTTTTGCAAAAAGATCAACTTTATTTTAGACCACAATTCAAGAAATATTACTTCCCAATGAAGTAATATTCTTAAATTTTAGAAAATGTTCTTACAATCAAGTTTCTATTTATTCCAATGTCGTCTCTAGGAATGTAAGGGTTAATTCACTTTCACTTAGCAGTATGGCGTTGATGTCGACCAGAACTTAGGTTGAAGTGAAGTATAGGCCTTGCTAGGGAACTTCCATTAACCCTTCCATGACTAGAGACGAGTTTTAAATAATATGGGGACCCAATTTATATGAATATTTTCATAATTACAATAATATTACTTTTATTAGGAAGTAACATATCTTTAATTTCAGTCTAAAATGAAGTTGATATATGCCAAAAACTTACATAAAACTAGAATTTTGTCCAAACAAATTTTGGTGGGAATGTTTTCAGTATTGAAGGGGTTAAACATATTGTCAACTGCTTATACTGTTATACAACTAAAACAACAATAGAAACAGTTAAGGCAACACACTTACTGCAAATTGCCAGCCAAGGTCTATATGTCACTTCCATCTAAGTTCTGATTAATGCCAGCTGTGTACTGATAAGTAAAAGTGAGTGAAACCAATGCATTTAATCTCCTTTCACACTTCCAAGTTTTTACAAAGTATCTTTCCCTTAACCAATAAGTGTACCAATAACAGGGGAAAAAGGGTTGGTGTGACATTTCATATGACATTTGGCATGACACTTGGTGTGACATTTCATGTGACAATTGGCATGACACTTGCTGTGACAGTTGGCATGGCGCTTGGCATGACACTTCACGAATGACACACAACAGTTTTATACAAACACAGACAACATCAATGTAATGAGGTACAAAATCTTGCTGTGTATGTGGTACCTCTGTTATTGTTAGTTTGGGCATAGACAGTGGAAGGTTTGCCTTCCACTCTCTATGGTTTGGGTAAAAAAATATGCCTAACTTTATGTACAAAAAACATCAATGAAACACAACACCGACCCTGAGTCTGCTGTAATTTTGTACATAAATTCAGACCAGTAATTCTATCATCTGTATATGTTATCTTGGCCCTGTGGTAGTATAAAGCATGGATGGAAATTTCAATGAAATAATCTTGTACAAATACTAATTTTTATTGTTTTCATTGGCAAAATGGGCTTGTAAATCAGATACTGAACTTTGAACTCTTGCAATGTATTTTAGTTATTGTCTGCTTCACAGTATTTCTGAAGAGTAAATAAAATGATTTTCAACATCTATTTGTGTATGTCCAGCCTATATTACTACCAGAAAAAATTATAAATGGGATAAGGGTGTACGTACTTAAAGTGGCACAAACACAGCAGGATCCTTTACCCAATCACATTGAACACTGATAAGCATTGCTACTTGTTCACAGTGCAGTAAAACAGGCTTCTAATGAAAACATTACATATGGACTTGATGATTTTAATGGTTGCAATTGTTTATTTTCTAACTGATAATCCACATTTCAACTTGACTACTTCTACATTCCCACTGTGCACGGCACCTAAGTAATTGTTTCTTTAGCATTAGAAGTTGTCTGAGAGTGTCATGTTGCAAGAGTGAAAAACCAAGCCTATATCATTTTACAACTGCAGACATCAGACCGTAGATGAACGGAACGTGTTACAAACAGGGAAAGTAAACAACTGAATTGGATTAATAACACTTTGTACAGCATGTTGGAAGTACAGAGACTTGTATTACATTTCATCATTTGATAAGAACAGTTTTATGGCCACTTTACATAATAGTTCACGTTCACAAACAAATTAGAAGTTCCCTGGCATTTCATGTACACATAAAGAGGCCATAAAACTGTTCTTATCAAACCATGAAATGTAATACAAGCCTCTGTACTTCCAACATGCTGTGCCAAGTGTTATTAATCCAATTCAATTGTTTACCTGCCCTGTTTATAACAGGTTCTGTTTGTCCAAGGTCTGATGTCGGTAGTTGTAGCTGTAAGCAAGGCCTACTCTAACCTCATATCTCTCATCGGTTACAAGAATCTAATAAAAATGTTGCTGGTACTTTTAAATAGCTGCGTTTATTCTGAACAAATAGTAAAATTCTAATTTTGATATATGCTAAACAGATTAATATAGGTTTTATCAAGTGATGCTAACTGGCACGTCACAATAGATACTGTCACAAATAAACTCTCTCAAAAAGATGTCTTTAGTTTTGACTTGAAAGCTAGTCTCAATATTTGGTGCAGAGCGGACAGTATTTGGTAGTTGGTTCCACAGAATTAATTGTGGCGGTGTGGTTGAAAGACCTATCTCCACAGTGTTCAATTTAAAAGTGCCCTCTCAGCCAATTTGACATGCCACTGACGCACACAATTTCTAGTGATGCACCAAAATTTGGTGTTCCCCTATCTCTTACTCAATCTGATTAAAATCCGATATCGATGTCGGCTAATCGTGCATTGCTATCTTACCTTTGTTATTTAGCTTGAATTGACCTTCGTAGTACATGTTTAAGTTTTTAGCGTAGAGGAGGCGATCCGGCTAAAAACGTAAACATCTACTACGAAGGTCAATTCAAGCTAAATAACGATGGTAAGATAGCAATGCACGATTAGCCGACATCTACATCGGATTTTAATCAGATTGTCTCTTACTATGAGGTGACCAGTGTGTCCTCTAACCCAAATTGACATGCCAATGATGCACACAATTTCTAGTGACGTACTAAAATTTGGTGTTCCCCTATCTCTTACTATGTGGTGACTCCCAAGAAATGACAGTTTTTCTCATTTTGACTCATAACAACAAAACTTAGAGGGCACACTGTATCTCTGTATGATTTAAGTGTTGCACTGCACGGGAACCTTGAGTGTTGTTTGATGACTTGAGCGTAAAGATCTTGCAGGGTTGTTAACTACGATAACTTCAGTAAGATATTGAGGGACGAGACCATTTAATGATTTATAGGTGAGAAAGAGAATGACTCCCTAAAGTCAAATTTGATCTACACTGAATATGGTAATTTCAGTTGGAAGTATTCTCGGCATGACTATGGTAATATTTTGACAGTTTTCTCAAATGTACTGGCTGTTACATATTGTGGCATTAATTTCGACATAACTTATAGTGAGTGGTTACTTCTAAGCCTGTGAAATAACCAATGTATATGATCGGTTTTGGATTTTCATCACTCCACTCCGAGTATGCATCATCACCATTATCTCCAACGTCGATGGCGCTATCGCCAACTTTGATGGTGCCATAGTCGTACGTGATCCAGAACTCCTGCCATTTCTTGGTTGATGTACTAGTGATTGGTGTATCTCTTCCATATTTTGCCAAGAAATTTTCCTTCAAGGCATCATTTTTGTGGGCCAAGTGATTCGCATATTTTCCAAACAATTCCTCTTTTGTGGCAATATTTCCATCAGCTAATTGGTTGACATAGTCTGCTGGCAGCTTCTTCTCTGGAGACAGGTCACTTTTGCCATATGTTTGTTGGTTGGTGTATTCCTCCAATGGATTTTTCACACCAGAGTCGTATCCTTGCACCAGTTTGCTGCCATATTTTCCCAACAAATTTTTCCCATACATGTCATTTTCTTGGACCGTTTGGTCAGCATACTTCCCTAACATTTCTTTACCATACTGGTGGTTCCCTTCTACCCGTTGCTTGGCATATGCGGAAAACGGATTCTCCTTTTCAAAAAAGTCCTTCCTCTTAGCCCACCTGTTGCCGTTTTTGGCATACATTCTGTTTCTCGAGTCAAAGAAGTTGTTTCCATTCCCTAGTTGGTTGGCGTATTTCTTCAATGGACTTTTCTCTCGAAAGCCATCATTTCTTCCTGCCAAATGCTTGGCAAATTTCACCAACAAACTCCTGTCACGAGTTTCATGTCCTTTTGCCAACTGTTTTGCATATTTCGCCAATAACCCTTTCATATCAAATGCATCATCTCTGTATCCTGGATGGCTAACGTATCCATAATCCGAAAATTGACTTTCGTCTTGAACCATGTGATTTCCTTTCACTAGTCGCTTCGCATAATTACGTAATAAACTCGTATCCTTGTCTTCGTTCTCTCGCATCAGTTGATTTGCATACTTCGCGAGCACTTTCCTATCAGAGACTCCATATTCTTGCGCTAGTTGATTGACATATTCCTCGAATGGACTCCCTGCTTTAATAATGTCATTCATATGTGCTAATTTTTCTGCATACATATTCATTTCAGTGGGATAGTTTCCATATCCATGCAGCAATTGCTTCTCGTCCTTTCCCGGCATTTCCCCAGTGTCTCCATATTCTTGTGTTAGTTGGTTGATATATTCCATGAGAATATTCTTCTTGTCGACGCTACTCCTATGCACATTTTGTTTTGCGTAATTACTCGTATCAGCGATATGACGTCCATGCGGCAACTGGGTTGCGTACTCTGCATAGTGCTTCTCCTCTTTAATTACGTCATTTCTGTGCGGCAGTGGCTTTGCGACCTTATTCACCACATTCTCACCCACGACACCATTTCCATGCGCCAGTTCCTGCAATTCGTCGGCGTACTCTACTGGTACATTCTTATCAGGTACACTCATTTCTGCTTCTTCTGCCTCCTTTTCTCTGAACACGACATGTTTGATAGATGACGATGGTGGTTTTAAAAACTTGTATTCAAACTCAGCTATAGGGTATGACACTGTACTCCATTCCTTGCATTCTGAAAACAGAGAAGTCAAATCATATTTTGTACAAATCTACACTGAACCAGTCTGCATCATGGTCCGATTTCTTCTTTTTGTGGAATATGCCAATACACCAAGTACTCCAGCATCAATCACACCATCACTTTGTTTGAGATTAAGGCAGACACAAGTTAAGTAAACAAAACTGTACTATCACTGCATATAAAGTCTGCACCGTGGTCCCTCTCTGATCAAAAGACCGTGTCAGTACCATGTCTCTGTCACTCTGTTGCGGAATACTCAAGTAATAAACCAATCACAGTACTGAGAATCAGTCTATTTCTGTCTAAATCTCAACAACCTGGCAACAATCAAGCAAAACACAATGACAAATGTGGCAAAATAAAAAACAAGATGGGAAACTCACCGACATGTTTCTCATTAATAGTTGACGTACTTGTGGTAATGGGGGCAAATGTTGGAGACGTTGTTTTTACTAAAAGAAAATAAATAAGATGAATTGGTCATGTGGTAAAAAGGCAGAAGTATTTTCAATTGTATTAAAATGCCAAGTTAGTTCCTGGCAGTGTAATGATTCACCCAGAGAGACTAGAGAGTTGAAATTCAAGGCAATACCATATTGGTTTTACAATATACCTCTCATGCAGTGTGCCCTCGAATCTAAGCCAATTTGAAGCGCCACTGACGCACGTACACCTTCTTCTTCATGTGTACATGAAATGCCAGGGGAAGTGGAAATTTGTTTGTGAATGTGAGCTTTTATGTAAAGAGGCCATAAAACTGTTCTTATCAAACCATGAAATGTAATACAAGTCTCTGTGCTTCCAACATGCTGTGCCAAATGTTATTAATCCAATTCAGTTGTTTACTTTCCATGTTTGTAACAGGTTCTGTTCATCCATGGTCTGATGTCAACAGTTGTAATAGTTATACTCAGAGAGGAGTAACTTACGAGGTATCAGATACTCTGTTGTTGGTCTCGTTGTCATTAGACTTATTCCTACGTCTTCATCATTCAATGGCTCAGTTCCAAACAGTGTTTCTTTGATAGACCAAGGATGTTTTTTCTCTAGAAGTAGAACGTAATATTGATTGAAGTACGCTGTCTGTCTACTGCAATACTATAGTTATGAGTGTAGGGTATGTTGAAGATCACTGAACACAACATTTTGCTCTGTTATTAATGTCCCCAAAAATATCTGTTGTATACTGTGACACACTACGGTGCCATATTTTGTTTGTTTGTTTGTTTATGAGTTACTATGTTCTCCACCTTTATCTTTTGGGGATATCTGATATGATATCATTATCAGAGTTTAAACTTTAAGTTATAAAGAAGAAAGTTATGCATACATGCATGCATGTGTATAAATATACATATATATATACACACACACGTACACACGCATGCATGCATGCACACGTGCACATGCACACAAATACATACATACCCACACACATACACATACACACACACGCACACACGCATACACGCACACACATGCACACATACACACAACATGCACACACACAATGTGACACATACACACACAAACACACACACACACACACACACACACACACACACATATACAGAGACCTAGATAGATTAACTGTCAACCCATACCTGCCATGACAACTGCAACTGCTGCTGCTGCTGCTATGGCAACTAGTCCAGCAAAAAGTACAGTCACGGTTATGAATCGATATCTTCTGTCTTTGTCAAATTTCCAAAATTTCCACCAGCTTACCCTTGGCTCCCCAACTAATGGTTCCATGATTATTTGATTTCAAGATACTGAATATCAGTAAATTGAGTAATGTCACACAAATTTTACACCCAGGAGTAGATATCAGCAGTTAATTCAATATCTAACAAACGCAGTTTTTATTTAATATTTCAATTTGGAACAGATTCTCACGTGACTTCGACCACACCTAATTATTCAAGCAAAAATATCACAGAAAGATCATATTTACAGAACTTTTATAAATTGAGCTGGTAGACATATAGATGTATTAATGTTAAACATTTACTATGTAGAGCTGAATCTTAAATTTTAAAGAAATTTTGAATCACTCGCTAGCTATAGTAAAATATTGTTTAATAGAAGCAAACGGAGGAATTACTATCAGCACTATAACCACACTGTAAGTAATGAGGCACTCTATTAGTTTATAGATTATGACAAGCTAGGTCAAGCTAGGTCAAGCTACCAAATCAACCTGTCAACATAAATGCTCAAGTTTAATGTCAACTATGTATATATGTGATATCATACCATGCACAAGCCAAGTTTAACAAAAAATATGGAATGTATACTCTTGTTGATGATAACACGTATCTATGTCACTGGATCTGCTGTGTTCGAAACACGAGTTAAAACGTTCAAAATTGCCATTACTTTTCTCGACTTTTCTTTGATATTACTGATGCTGGTATAATTATGTTATTCTTCAATATTTTTCTTCTGAAATTTCAGTCGGAAAATACTCGTGACCTAAGGGTTGCCACTACTCGTTTAGGGACTCGTATTGACAAAGGCCCCTTAGGTCACTAAGAAATAGAAATATTAGTGAATGATGAATTACTCGCTGTGACTGTGAGTGTACTCATGGGGCCAGGGGATATTGCAGAACACCTGTTTGCTTGATATTCTTGTTGCACCAGATGTAGGCATCCTTTTCTTACGGGAATGACAAGGGCAGTACTAAGTTTAGTAAGAACCGGAAGTTAGAACTGCTTACCTCTCCTTTCTGAACTGGTTGAAATGGCTTTGTCCAAGCATGGTCCAAGTCACATTCATTCTGCTGACCCAGTGGCCTAGTAGTTGAAGAGGCTGGAGAGAATCAAGTAGAAGTAGTACGCTCTTTTTGAGTTCCTAATCCTTTCACTCTTGGTAATAAGTTTTTCTTTGCGAAGGGAGTCGATTGTTGGCTTATTTGTAGCGATTTCACATTTCAGTTCTATTCATTTCAGTATGCCATCACCCCAATTTGAATGAATTCTGTCCTTTGACTAGAGATAGAGGAACTGGCGACTGGAGTCGAACTTGTGGCCCGGGAAGCAGGGTCGGTCCCGGATCCCTGCCTGGGGCTCAGACAACTAACCACTAACAAAGTGGTCTGAGCCTGGGGTGATACTAGATGATGAGGTCACACAGTTACCGTTGGCACTCATGCTGTCAAAAATGTGTGGATTAGTCCTGATATGGCAACAAAAAATACTTGACGGGCCCGGGTGGTTGACTAGGTGGACGTGGCAAGCTGGATACTCCCTTCTTGGTCTGTCCGACATTTCACAGGGTGGCATAAGTGGGTGAAAGTGTCCGAAAACACATCGACTGAACCACTCGCCATGTGCAGCGCCTCCTTGCGGTCATTTCTTCAATGGATGGAGGCGCTGTGAGTGGAGGGATGAAATTATCGCAAGGTGGCGCTGCATTTGAAGAGTGCGAGCGGCAGCTCACAGAGCATGATGGGTAATTGATGGACGCCACGGCAAACGAAAGAAATACCCAGCTGCCCTTAGAGGGCTCCCTACAACTAGCTGGCGCATGTAGCGCTGCATGTAGCTGGCTTAACGTATGTGCGTTAGAGTGAATTCCCAGCTACAATACATGATTGAATTATCCCTTGATTTGAGCATATCGTTTATTATAACAAATTACCCATTAAATCGAAAGATTGTAAGCTTAGAACACACACTTTGCTATAATTAATTAGCAAATAACACAAAATTTTTTTGGGGGGGAGATAGAGAGAGAGAGAGAGAGAGAGAGAGAGAGAGAGAGAGAGAGAGAGAGAGAGAGAATGCAAAATTACTAAAAATCATTATTCATGCAAATTATCATTATTAGTGCATACAATATTTAACAAAACTAAATAGTAAATAAAATAAATAGTTCTTGTGACTCTTGGTAAGCAGGTCTCAAGTTTCATTTGAATATTGATGCAGAAGTTTTTCAGATATTGGGTCCATGCACATGCAGACAGAAATTAGCCTAACTGTAGACTTACATATCATTTACTTGTACTGGTGCACTTGCATACTTATGGTATTTACGTTGCAGTTTAATACTGAAAACATTATTGTATACATGAATGCAAATGATATGCAAATGAGGACACAATCGTTTCATGTTTTGGATAAACATATGTAATAATAACATAACCACATGCCACATGAGTTCCAGTATGGTGTACTCAAAAGCATTTGCACTTGTGCTTTGTGATGTTTTCTGCTTCACTTTCACTTGGTAAACTCACGAAAGTACGCCCGCACAGAACATTGCAAGCATTAGTGCAAATACTTTGACTAATATGCCACACTTGCACATCATGGTGTTCTGTCATACTATCTCTCAGAACAAAATAAAAAGACCATTTACAGCATGTGACGTGATTCCATGGTTGCTTAGATACCGTTTAATAGTTAGTCTTGACCTTGACTGAAGTTGTATATAAAGTTACATACTGCCAAAGTGTTGTATACAAGATGTAAATGTTAGCGTGGGACTAGCTACATTACAGTGCAGGGTAGACTGAATGTAGCACTACTGTAAAATGTTACAGTGTAGGGTAGACTGAATGTAGCACTACAGTAAATGTTACAGTGTAGCTGACTGGATGTAGCACTACTGTAAAATGTTACAGTGCAGGGTAGACTGGATGTAGCACTACTGTAAAATGTTACAGTGTAGGGTAGACTGGATGTAGTACTACTGTAAAATGTTACAGTGTAGGGTAGACTGGATGTAGTACTACTGTAAAATGTTACAGTGTAGGGTAGACTGGATGTAGTACTACTGTAAAATGTTACAGTGTAGGGTAGACTGGATGCAGCACTACTGTAAAATGTTAGTGTTGGGTAGACTGGATGTAGCACTAATGTAAAATGTTAGTGTTGGGTAGACTGGATGTAACACTACTGTAAAATGTTAGAGTGTAGGGTAGACTGGATGTAGCACTACTGTAAAATGTTAGTGTAGTGTAGACTGGATGTAGCACTACTGTAAAATGTTACAGTGCAGGGTAGACTTGATGCAGCACTACTGTAAAATGTTACAGTGTAAGGTAGACTGGATGTAGCACTACAGTAAATGTTACAGTGTAGCTGACTGGATGTAGCACTACAGTAAATGTTACAGTGTAGCTGACTGGATGTAGCACTACTGTAAAATGTTAGTGTAGGGTAGACTGGATGTAGCACTACTGTAAAATGTTAGTGTAGGGTAGACTGGATGTAGCACTACTGTAAAGTGTTAGTGTAGTGTTGACTGGATGTAGCACTACTGTAAAATGTTAGTGTAGGGTAGACTGGATGTAACACTACTGTAAACTGTTACAGTGTAGCTGACTGGGTGTAGCACTACTGTAAAATGTTACAGTGTAGCTGACTGGATGTAGCACTACAGTAAAATGTTAGTGTTGGGTAGACTGAATGAAGCACTACTGTAAAATGATCAATACACACATGGGCAGTGCTGTACAGGTTTTGCAAACAAATCTCCTTATTTTGTTCAATGTCTGAATAGTAAGAAACCTGATTCAAGTTCTTAGAAATATCCTGTATTTATAGTCCAGTGGTAAGTACAAATCATATTTTACCCAAAGTTCAGCAAAATACAAATTATTGCTCCTATAATGTACAACTAGGAACTGAAGGAAAGATTGATAATCTCTAAGACTGATATAATATACAAAAAAATACACAGTACAATAAAATAAATTTAAATAATGGCTCTATGTGTTCGGTAATGTCTTACCATGTGGTCTACTATACAATATAAAAACGTGAAAAAGTGGTGCTGGTATTGTGTTAGGTTTATTTCTTGTCTTTTAAAAGTTACTTTATAAAGTGGCACAGGCTGAGTTTATGACCATTTGAATGTACTACTGGGTTATAACTTAAAGGGGAACACCACTCCACAAAATAAAGGCATTTTCATGAACTTTGGGTTCTGGAGAGTCATATCATAGTTTTACATCACCTATATTATATTCAATTTCAGAGAAACATCAAGTTGAAGTTGTCTCCATTTGTGCATCTTTGCCTTAGGCCACATTGCATCATGGGAGTAAGTAGACCTGTTTACGCAATGGTTGAACAATGAATATTCATTACCCCTAAGAATCTATTACCTTCTGTGAAAACAGTATAATATAGACTCACATGTCCCCCATGAGATCACATTTCCCATGATGCAACATTCAACATGGCGGGTTTGCAAGTTCCCTATTGAAAGCACAGTGTAACTTGAAATGGAATTCATCTGTGTTGGTAAACCATGGCATCGAATTGAACTTTTGAATCTATGACCCCTTTATTAGGCTCACGTGTCCATAAGGTCAAGTGTACCAAATAGTGGGTCAATCTGTTGACAAAGACTGAAGTGTGCTGACAAAAAATTATGGTACAATTTTCAAGTTTGTGTTTGTGTTTGGAACAAAAATTCAATTTGATACGTAGATGAATTTTCATTTGAAACCTTCAGTGTAATATTAATGCTGATACATGCCATACAATTGCATCTTAATAATCTTCTGATGTCGCAGCAGGTTTAATGACAATAGCAAGGTTTCCTAAAAACTATGCCCAAATTATGTTATCATTATGTTAATATATTATGCCAAAGTACATGTACCATAAATTGAGTGCTGTCGATAGCAAGTAATGGTTAAGTATTCTGTAGTAAGTACACTATTACAAGTAGAAAATACAGGACATAAACTCAGCTTATACACATTTGAAAATTAAGTCAATTCCTGAATGTACGCCCTCTATGGCAATGTACTGAATTCTGTTGTTTTTTAAAGTTGTTCTCTTGACCTTAAGTTCATATGCCCAGTGGCCAAGTCTTCAAATGTTTGTTAGTCCCTGACTCCAAACTGTATGCTTTCTGTGGCTACATAATGAGTTGGATTTGTAGTTTTAGTTATTTTTGCATTTCACGTCTGAAGTCTTTTCCATTAGGAAGGAATTTCCTTCTTTTGCGACGCTTATAGTTTTTCCACCTAGTAGTTGTGCCCTCAAATGCCTCTGTACTCAATTGTTCAATTCCTCGTTGCCTAATTACTTCTCCACAACATTAAGTGCGCCCTCTATGGTCGTCTGCTGATTTCCTTTGTTTTTCCAGTTTGCAAACTTTACAACTCCAAACGAATGCCATCTCTTTTAACATATACTGCTCTGTGATCACAGCTCACTACATATGCTGCTCTGAGACTTCCAGCTTAACATTCATTATGCCATCTCTTTCAGCGTATGCCACTCTGCGATTGGAGCTCGTGGCTTGGACAGCATGTCATTCCAATGTTTTGTTTCCTGAGGGCCGGCTTTTGGTCCGATTATGATCCCACCTATCAAATCATTGCGTCCAAGTCTGTCTCTGTCAATGACTGATATGTGGAATGCAGTGTCCATTAACTTATCTACTGTTATATTGAAAATGAAGGACTCATTGAACACAGGGTTTAAATTACGGTACTTGGTTTGGGTCTTTTTCTTCTCAACCCTCTTGCCTTTATACATCAGCCATATCTTCACATAAGGGTCTGTAATACAAAAAATAATACAAGGATTCTATCTATTTCTGCACTGTGTTTATTGTAGCTGCATACATATGCAAAAAACTTTCTGGGTAAGAACTCCAGCTACCATACTGTACAGGTAAAATAGCGAGGGATCGCCGAATGACTGTGCGTATCATACACTTTATGTTCCCTACGAACAATTTAGATAGACAAGAAACTGGCTTCCCACAGACCACTCAATACAAATATAAACAACATCATCTGACCCCTACTGATACACAAACACACACACATCGTCCTTGGAACAAAGAAGCTATTGAAAGTCATTGCATTGCAGGCTCAGATTTTGACACATACAAGTACAAGTGTATTGATTCAAAGTTACAAGTGATATGTGTGTACACATACAGTGCCTGCTTGTCGGCAGGAATGTGGTGTTGTTTGTTTTTGTATTGAGTGGTCTGTGGGAAGCCTGTTTCTTGTCTATCTAAATTGTTCGTAGGGAACATAAAGTGTGTATGATACGCACAGACGTTCGGCGATCCCTCGCTGTTTTACCTGTGAGTGCATTAGGTAAATTTAATTTGTCTTGTAAATATGTGATTTTCTTTAGCTGAGATGAAGTGTAACTTAAATCAATGATTTACCAGTTATATCCATGGATTTGAGATTTTGACATTTCATAAGTCACTTTTCCCATTATATCCATAGATTTCAGATTTTCACATTTCATTACCTGATTTTCCTGTTATATCCATGGATTTGAGATTTCGACACTTCATTAACTGATTTTCCCATTATTTGAGATTCCAACATTACCTGATTTTCCTGTTATATCCATGGATTTGAGATTTCGACATTTCATTACAACAATGGTTATTCTTCCTGCAGTGGGTGCATAGCATAGTGATACTAATAAGTCACCTAGGGGGTCCTGAAAATACAAGAAATCCAAGTGAGCATCTCATAAAACAGACTGAGCATGCTCAGACGCAAAGGACTATGGGATTATCTATGGTTATCGTAATACCTAATCTGGAGCTACTGATAAAATTAACCTCCCACAATGGTCAGGGTAACTATGAATTGATTATTTGTGGTTACAAACAATGTAACATTATTGTTTACAATACTATTTGATTAGTATTTATTATCTCATTTCCCATGATGCAACATTCAACATGGCGGGTTTGCAAGTTCCCTATTAGAGACAATGTTCAAAAAATATTGACCAATCACAATCAATCATATGAATACTAACCTTTGACCCTTTGCATGGGACCAAACTTTTCCAGTGTGTGGTTGGAGTAGTGAGATCTAGTTCAGCCAATGGAAGGTTGACTTCACCAATGGGATCATTTCTACTAAATCTATCATAATCCAAAACTTGGAGGTGAAGAACACGTTCTTGTAGTTTATTGTAAGGAAATTCTATAAATAAATGTACAAAATATATGGCATAAAAATTGAGGGTATCACAAAGAGTACAATGATAGCAAGTCAATTTTTAACAAGCTAGCACAAACTGATAAGCTAACACAAACTAAAATTACAACCATTCAAGCAGTTGTCTGGAGATGTATCTGATCTGAATGTTGTTTTACTAGGGGTTGACATTTCAAACTGACTTTGAAAGTGCCGAAATGTCTTCTCGCTATCACACTACCAAACAGGTCATTTCAGACTGCAAACAGGAAATTGAGAATACAGCGCCCTCGCTCAAATTGGGGGTATCATCACTTCATAGTACCTCTTCTTAATAGCTTTGTTCCTAGTATTCTGTAGACATGTAAATCAGGGATGTTTTTTGTATATTTCAGACATCAAGGAAAGCAGCAGTGCTCTATGATTAATCTGAGTAATCTATACTATGTATACCCCCAAGGTACACACAGACAGGAAGTAGAGCGCCACCATGGCAAGGCCTACTGGCAATTACATGTACACTAATACAAAATGTAGGTTCATATCATGTTCTTATCAGTTTGTTTATGTCTGTCAAAGCTTAGACAGGTATACATGGTATAGGTTACTTGGTTAATCATAGAGCACTGCTGCTTTCCTCGATGTCTGAACAATACAAAAAACATACCTGATTTATACGTCTACAGAATACTAGGAACAAAGCGGTACTATGAGGTGATGATACCCCCAATTTGAGCGAGGGTCGCTGTATTATCAATTTCCTGTTGGTACACCATATTACTAACTTTCACAGACATAAAGTGACAAAAGCATGTCGTGAATCTACATCAAAGGCACCCAATATAAATTTTGTATCAAATACATGTTGGTTTGGTAGTGTGATGACAAGAAGACTTCGGCACCTTAAAAGCCAGTATTAATTCTCTACTACTGACAAAATGACATTCTGATCAACAGCATTTCTAGACAACTGTTGCAATGGTTGCAGCATACCTAGACAACTGCTGCACTGGTTGCAGCATATCTAGACAACTGCTGCATGTGTTGCAGCATCTCTAGACAACTGCTGCATGTGTTGCAGCATCTCTAGACAACTGCTTCAAGGATTGCAGCATATCTACACAACTGCTACTAGGGTTGCAGCATCTCTAGACAACTGCTGCACGGGTTGCAGCATCTCTACACAACTGCTACAAGGGTTGCAGCATATCTACACAACTGCTACACGGGGGCTGCAGCATCTCTACACAACTGCTGCACGTGTTGCAGCATCTCTACACAACTGCTGCATGTGTTGCAGCATATCTACACAACTGCTACAAGGGCTGCAGCATCTCTACACAACTGCTACAAGGGTTGCAGCATATCTACACAACTGCTGCACAGGTTGCAGCATATCTACACAACATCTGCATGTGTCGCAGCATCTCTAGACAACTGCTACAAGGGTTGCAGACAACTGCTGCATGTGTTATATTATTACATGTTAATTTTGGTGAAGTCATATTTCTTTGAATTAAATTAATTACATGGCATTAGAAGAACACTATTTAAAAATTCTCTCCCATATTACACATCACTCTAAAATTTTTATAAATTTAGCAATTAGATTCATTTTTAGCGTGGCATTTCTGGACTGAGAAAAATAAACTATACAAAACATGAAATGCATGGAGACAAAACATGATGTGCCAGTCAGATGATTAAATCCGGGTGGGATTTCAAGATTTTATGCAAGCTGTTGTCAAAATATAACGCAAGGAATATTTAATATTACACTGAGTGGATTTAAAATGCACCAGATGTTAACTTCACACACCAACCTCAGATCCCTAGCAACAAAAATATAGACAGTAACTAGGTATGTCGAACAAATTTTATGTCTGGGCAGACATTTGCATGATTTAATGTGAAAGATTTTTAGCCCTACATGAATTCTGTCATCATTATGCAAATAAGCTATCTACAGCATGGTATTAAGAACGTGGAATTGATAAGAGATTATTTTACAACCTGTGAAAAAACACCGGTGCATTTACTTGAATGAAGTGAGCTGAGTAGAGACTTCACGCACAGACAAACTTTAGTAAAAAGAATGATACAACTGATACAAAAACAACAGCGGGTGCCTTTAATGTAGGTTCACATGATGCTTTTATCAGTTTGTTTATATCTATGGAAGGATAGACAGTGTTTCTTCTCCACTGTCTGTGGTGGAAGCTTTTAAAGTAACAGTAACAGTCGGACTCAAATGTTATCATGTAGTATCGTTTTTCAATAAGCCAAACACAATATATGAACTGAAAAGTGTTAAAATACTAATAATGAGATATTGTACATGTTAATCAGTGGTCGATCTTATCCATAAGTATTGCAGTCATGATCGCCACTGAGGGCGCTGTTTTTGGGTGTGGACCTAAAATTCAATTTGATTTGATTTGTCATGTATACAGCTACAAAATATATTTACACACTGGAAATTCGGCACTCTTCACGGTGTGTGTACGATATTATGAGCTATGTACGATATTATGAGCTGTGTACGATATTACGAGCTGTGTACGATATTACGAGCTGTGTACGATATTACGAGCTGTGTACGATATTATGAGCTGTGTATGATATTACGAGATGTACGATATTACGAGCTGTGTACGATATTATGAGCTGTGTACGATATTACGAGCTGTGTACGATATTACGAGCTGTGTACGATATTACGAGCTGTGTACAATATTACGAGCTGTGTATGATATTACAAGCTGTACGATATTACGAGCTGTGTACGATATTACGAGCTGTACGATATTACAAGCTGTGTACGATATTACGAGCTGTGTATGATATTACGAGCAAGTTATCGTATCTAACAATCAAACTTACTTTCAAACAGAAACGTTTCATTCCATGTTGGACTTAGTTTTTTCCTTTTCACTTTTGTTTCCAGTTTATGTTTTTTATCTGGTAAGAGTAGGATTTTAACGAAAGGATCACTCGTGCCGCTGAAATAAAAAATAAAGAAATTAAATTATAAGTTTAGTGAAGTTTGGGAACACCACTTCAGGAAAGAAAGACTTTTAAGTCTGTAACAAAAATGACTCATTCTTGTATTTTCAGTTCATTCAAACTTATCGAAACAGATTATTATTTTTACTGCGTTACGACTTTTTGATGATATAGAAATGAAAGAGAAAGAGTTAAAGTTACCATTTTTGAAAACACTTCTTTTCGGTAGTGGAACACTACCAATAACTGCCATTGTTTTCACAACTGTTTCACATACTAAGAAATTACATGACTCTGATAGTAACTGTTGACCTCTGACCTCTAGATATGACTTACCTGAAATCCTTTGCAGGTAGATTCACTGCCTTGTAAATCTTAACAACTAAGGTTTGTTCTGTGAAGTCATAGAAAACTTGAAACTGAATTCTTCCCAGGCCGTGATCTACAGCTGCACTATCCGTTTCATCCTTACCCTCATGCTCTTTTGTCTGTGAAATGAAGGAAAAACATAATACTAGACGCTTGAATTAGATGCGTTGTTCAGTACTAGACGCTTGTGCGAATGTATACATGACTCATATTGTGCTCTAAAGCCATGTCATGGTTTCTTTTGTTCATCATCACAGAAAATATAACAATATGTGAATGTACACATGACTAAAATAGTGACAGCTATGGTCACAATGCAGTTTATTTTCTCTTTTTTGTTTATTATAGTGGAAACACAAGTATGTAACATATATGTGAATGTACATGAATTATATAGTGCCCTCTATGGTCATATCACATAAACCACTACGGTAAGTATTTCATAATTTTCACCTTAGATATCAACAAATACATTGCATGTATGCATTACATATATCAAATCTATAAACTAATGTAAAATAAAGAGGGTGGAATGACACAATGTATAAACTATCTCACTGTCTAAAGTTAAAGAAACACCAAATGGAGTTTCATTTGAACTGTGAGATAGTAGATACGGTGTGTCATTCTGCCCTCACCAGCCTCCTCTGTGGGAGGGATTAACTGATGTGTGAGGGCGCCCCATCACGGCGTACGGTACCTTACAGATTAGCGTTTCTTGGCAATTGTGTGAAATTTATGTGATTTTAAATGATGAAATGACACCTTATTTCCTGGAGTGGTATTCCCCTTAACTTCTATGACATAAATTAAACCAGTCTCCCTAAGTTCTACAACATAAACTAAACCAGTCTCCCTAAGTTCTACGACATAAACTAAACCAGTCTATTAGATATGCATGTGACTTTACATTCATACTCTACAAATTAAGGAGAAGACAAAGTGTGACCCAATACCCCGAGAAATTAAAAAAAATATTGCTTTCTTAAAATGCCAATAAGATGAATAATTAAGGAACTTTAACTTCAGCAAAACTGTGACACCAAGCTCTATAACCAGATTTATAATCAATCAATCAATCAGTCAGTCAGTCAGTCAGTCAGTCAGTCAGTCAGTCACTCACTCACTCAATCAATCAATCAAAAGATTTGTACAACACCAAAATCCAATATGGTGTAATGTTATATGGCATTGAAGAGGGTTACTAGTAGAACTAACATTAGATGTGTTTGTTATTGCGTGCATTCTACATTATCATTCCTCACTAGGTGTAACCCAGAAAATGACAAAAGTTTTAATATTATGCTAGTAACCAGTGCACCCTCTAATGAAAGGTAACATTTGTTGTTGTGAGTCAAAATGATAAAATTGGCATTTCTTGTGAGTCACCACATAGTAAGGGGTAGAAAAAAACACCAAATTGTGGTGATGAGTCACTAGAAATTGTGTATGTCAGTGACATGTCAAATTGGCTTAGAGGGCACATTGGTCACCACATAGTAAGAGATAGGAGAATACCAAATTTTGGTGTGTCAGTAGAAATTTTGTGTGTCGGTGGTGCGTCAAATTGGCTTAGAGGGCACACTGGTCACCACATAGTAAGAGATAGGAGAACACCAAATTTTGGTGTATCACTAGAAATTGTGTGTGTCAGTGGTGGGTCAAATTGGCTTAGAGGGCACACTGGTCACCACACAGTAAGAGATAAGAGAACATCAAATTTTGGTGCATCACTAGAAATTGTGTGCATCAGTGGTGCATCAGTCAGCTTAGGGGTGTACATCTGAAGAGATTCCTCAGTTTGGTTTATAATATTTTAAAATGAAGGCCATTTTATCACCAGCAGAATATATAACCTTGTTCAATATTAGCTAAAAAACTTAGCTATCTGACTCATTCAACATACTGTGAATGCCATTTTCAAGCCTGATAGCCAAATCTCCGGTCTACCATACATGTAGAGGGCAGTGTGACTTTAAAAGTAAATGCACCACAATACTAGCTGAGTGACTGACGATCTACATTATAAACACACTCAATTCACATACAACATATTGACCGGAAATTTACCATCATTTTAGTATCATTAAACCATGCACACTATAATGACTAACATTTGATAAACAGGAACTTTAATGAGCTATGAAATATTCATAGATATAGCAGTGATCATTTAAATAAGATGTTGTCATGGTAATCAATTATGAGCCAAATAGATAAAATACTATAATTGAATACATGCATATTAAACATGCATGTAATCTGGTAGTTATTCTATTAGAGATTATTTTATTCTCAAAGTGCCTCATTATTCAACAAATCAACTTACTGCATGCCAAGGCCAAATAAAAAAAAAAAAATAATAGTTTGTTTACGATAACATGACTTGAGAAAATAGGGTAGGTAAGGTCAGGATTTTATTTCATTTTACATTTCATTTTTTGAATTACTTCAATCAAAAAACAAGAAAATAAAATAAAATAAAAAACCCACACACCATTTCATAATAATAATATGTCCCTTGGCAACTATAAATTGATTTTACCCCCATTATAGTTGAATCATGACAACCCACAGACAGTGTTACTTAGTTACATACAAGTGCTGTATTTAGTCTAAATGCTGTATAAGATAAAAATGTTAATTTTTACATATTGCTGTAAAAGTAAGTATTAGGTAAATACTACACTAGATAACAGGTAAATATTACGCTACAAAGCAGCCAAAATATATTCATGACATAAGTAGTTGATTACTTGCAACAGTGCACTCACATACTAAATGTATTTGCACTGCAGCGCAATATCAATATTATTGCATACCTATATGCAAATGATATGCAAATGAGTGGGCAAAGAGACAGTGAATATTTTACGGAAATTGTGTAATAATATTAATAACAGAATCTCATGGTACATTATTGCCAATGTGTGTCTCAGGGGTATTTGAACTCATGCTTGCGGTGTTTTCTGTTACACAAACACACACACACGCATAAATGCACACACACACACACACACACACACACACACACACACACACACACACACACACACACACACACACACACACACACACACACGCACACACACACACACACACACACATTCTTACCAAATGATAAATGTCCAATGCTAGCATGGTACAAAAAGAAATAACATACAAATACAGAATGAAGTCAAATTAAAATATGAAAAAATAAATTGCCAGGAGACTTGTCCGGGTAACAGAAGACAATTTTCCATGTTTTTAATAATTTTACATGCAAAAAATAAAGTTTTTTGAACTGAACTAAATACAAATAAACTGCTTTCTGTGTGTGGTGTGGGGTGGGGGTGGGTGGGGGATGGGTGATTGTGTTTATTATGCTCACATATTACAGAGTTCCCCATATTTCTTTTTTCACCCATACTTTTAACAATATACTTAAAGAGGTGGCATTTTGACATGCTTAATAAACCTTGAATGCTAGCTGGCTAGCTATCAACTTTACAAAGGAGGGCCTACATTGCCTTTGTATGATGGCCATAATACTACCAAAACAGAGTGACTACAGAGTTTCAATGAGGCAACACAATATTTGTTATATCTCACCTAACGTACTACCAAAACAGAGTGACTATAGAGTTTCAATGAGGCAACACAATATTTGTTACATCTCACCTAACGTACTTCCAAAACAGGGTGACTATAGAGTTTCAATTAGGCAACACAATATTTCTTACATCTCACCTAACGTAATACCAAAACTTTATTTTATGGACCTATATATACATACAATTTATTTTGTTTTTTGGCCACTGACCCATGCGCAAAAAGAATAATTGTCAGTGAAAATACAGAAAGACAAGTGAAAAAAATGTATTACATTTCACTTAGGCTCACTCACAGCCTTGGGATTGTTGCTAGTAGAAATCGGCTGTTTTGTATGTACCGATATCTACCACATACTAATACTCTATCTAATATCCGTGTACTGTCTGCCCTTATCAAATACATAGGGCTAACCATTCCTTGCTGTGTTACTGCGACCCACCGTGTTACTGCGACCCACCGCATTATTGCGACAGTCCCTTTGGGCCCAACAAACCATTTCTTGACGTGTTATTGTGACCCACTGTGTTACTGCAACCCACAGTGTTACTGCGACCCACCGCTTTATTGCGACAGTCCCTTTGGGCTTGACAAACCATTCCTTGACGTGTTATTGCAACGGGACCGACGGGACCATCACAATAAAGCAGTGGGTCGCGATAACATGTCAACGAATAGTTAGTCTTACGTACTCGATAAGGGAGCACAGTACAAGGATATTAGATAGTGTACAAGTATGTGGTAGATATCGGTATACACGCAAAACAGCAGTTTTCTACTAGCGATGCTCCCGATGCTGTGAAATAGTCTACATATCACTATACTGATTTGATAACGGAAACTCTCCACGCCACTGTCTTGAATACAAATTGAAAGAGATTAATCAGCGAATCACAATCATGATTTGGCATACACATCAATATTTTCAATGTTTGTTAAGTTTTGCTTCAAATACATGTAGATACATGACAAGTGTCTTAAATCACAGACACCTCATCCCACACATCTGTGTGTCTGAACTTTGATATTTATTTTAACAAGCCATAAAGACACACATTAGTAGCTGACACATACTTAACACCTACTTGTGGACAGCAGTGAGATGGCTTGTTTTTTATATAGCCAAATATCACCTTGCTTTATTACAGGGGATAAAAAAATGCTAGAGTATTTCATTAAAATATTT
This sequence comes from Glandiceps talaboti, assembly GCF_964340395.1. NCBI lineage: Eukaryota > Metazoa > Hemichordata > Enteropneusta > Spengelidae > Glandiceps > Glandiceps talaboti. The sequence goes on from NC_135571.1 coordinate 11,207,133, forward strand.
TGTACTATATATACAATTAAAATCACAAAACCCAAAAGAAACAAATAGTTGTCTGGCTCAACAAAAATTTACCAACAGTGCTACATTTTATCATCTGGCTCAACAAAAATCTTACCAACAGTGCTACATTTTATCGTCTGGTTCAACAAAAACCTCACCAACACTGCTACATTGTTATCATCTGGCTCAACAAAAATCTTACCAACATTGCTACATTTTATCATCTGGCTAGACAAATATCACTGTTGGTAAGAATTTTGTATAGCCAGTGAAGAAAATGTAGCACTGTTGGTAAGATTTTTGTTGAATCAGACAATAAAATGTAGCAGTGTTGGTAAGATTTTTGTTGAGCCAGATGATAAAATGTAGCACTGTTGGTAAGATTTCTGTTGAACCAGAAGATAAAATGTAGCAATGTTAGTAAGATTTTTATTGAACCAGATGATAAAATGTAGCAATGTTGGTAAGATTTTTGTTGAACCAGATGATAAAATGTAGCAATGTTAGTAAGATTTTTGTTGAACCAGATGATAAAATGTAGCAATATTGGTAAGATTTTTGTTGAGCCAGATGATAAAATGTAGCAGTGTTGGTGAGATTTTTGTTGAACCAGACGATAAAATGTAGCAGTGTTGGTAAGATTTTTGTTGAGCCAGACAATGAATGCAGCAATGTTAGTAAGATTTGGAGCCAGGTCACAAAATATAACACTGTTAGTTAGATTTTTGTCAAGCCAGACTATGTTTTGTATCTGGTTCCACAATTTTAAGCTGAAAGATTGTCATTGTGTTCACTCTTTATCATTACATATAAGGACCATAGCGTGAGGCAACTGTCAGTCAAATATATTGGATGATGTAAATATTTTACTTAATAGTATGTTGCCCCTGACAACCAACCACTGTGACCTGGTTGGAATGTAAATGTAAGTGTATTTGTGAAATAAGAGATGCAGATGACTGTTGTGTAATAACCATGATCAAGTCATCACCATAGAGGGAGGCATTGTAGTACATGTAGTAGGAAATAACATTCCTCGGTGTCTCTACTTTAAGTACCTCCTCTGTTTTTGGAGTGCAGGAAATTTCCAAAAATTTTGACAAATTTTAAAAATTTTATGAATTTACCTCAGTTTTTAAACCATCCAACTCATACACATTGTGTTGTCAATGAAATCACACAAAAAAATCTTAAATGAAAATGAAAAAGTAAAGATAAATTAATTTCTTGAAATCTGTCAACTAATTTAGTTATTAAATCCATTAAATAGCAGATGAACAAGGCCTAAAAAAATTATTTGGTTCTGGTTATCCGACCACATCCAGTTTTTTACTGCCGGCTCTTGAACATTTTTTTTACGTATTTGAGAAAAAAATAATAAAATCGCGAAAATTGTGAAGTCTCGTAAGAAATAATGGGTGCGGAAACTGACATCAACTTAAAAAGACAATATAAAACTGTTCTTCCAATCTGTAATGGCTGTACATCTGATGGGAAGAAACCAATAACACAGACACCATATGGAAAACAACAGAAAACATAACTACCTGAACTAGACACTCACATATGACATTTTTTTTTTTAATATTTAAAATAAAAAATGTACCAACCCCACCTATTCTAAAATCGAGCGTAATTGGAACCAAACAATTTCATTTGTTAGGCTTATGAATCATCAGCTGACGTAAGATCAAAATATACATGTCATTCAATTTATGCTGTTCTGGTATAAAGTTACTACGTACTTTGGAATACGCTTTTTCATTTTATTAAGCGAACTCTTAACAATGTGATGCGTGTTGCATCTGTTACCATGTTTAGGGTAAGCAGTTTGAATGACTTTAATAAATAATATTATGCAGATGTTGTTTAGCCATTTCATCACACCGTAATCTCACCCTTTTTTTACATATTCTCGTAATCTTCTTTTGGCTACACACATAAAACATTTGAAAAGCAGTTAACAATAGCGATGGCTTCATATTGTCACTTTGTTCATAAATTTTTGTCAGACTTATTGAAATGTTAAATCACAGTGTGACATTTCGTACCAGAAGTCACTCACCTAATATTTGGATTGCCTGAAAACAGCAGCTTGCACTTTAATATTTATTATTTTCTGTGCATTTTTTCTCACTCAAATGTAACATTCGACATCCTTCTGATATGCTCTGTACTGGCACCAAGTCTTAGACATATTCTGATATTAAAACATAAAAGCTGCTAGTAGCTATAACTGGAGTTTTTATTTTTTAATTTTTTGGATCAGACAACCAACAATATATTCACTGAAAATTGTTAAAATACCAATAATTAGACATCAGTTATGTCAAAAATAGCGACAATGATGTCACATCACAACTGTATTTAGCTGTTATAGTCAGGCCTAAAAAAAATTGTGTAGTTCTGATTTCACTCAATTTTAGAATAGGTGGGGTAGGCAGATAGTTTATTTTATTATATTTTTTTTCATATGTGAGTGTCTAGTTCAGGTAGTTATGTTTTCCGTTGTTTTCCATATGGTCTCTGTGTTATTGGTTTCTTCTCATCAGATGTACAGCCATTACAGATTGGAAGAACAGTTTTATATTGTCTTTTTAAGTTGATGTCAGTTTCCGCATCCACTATTTCTCGCAAGACTTCACAATTTTTGCAATTTTATTATTTTCTTTTGAATACGTCCAAAAAGTTTAGGGTCGGTGTGAAACACTAGGTGGGGTCGGGTAACCACAGAACCACACAACAGTTTTTATTTGGCCTTACAGATTGGAAGAATAGTTTTATATTGTCTTTCTAAGTTGATGTCAGTTTTCACATCCACTATTTCTCGCGAGACTTCACAATTTTTGTGATTTTATTATTATTTTTTGTTTGTGTATGTATGTATGTACGTACGTACGTACATACTGGTGTGTGTGTGTGTGTGTGTGTGTGTGTGTGTGTGTGCGTGTGTGTGTTTTATATTTCAAGTGTGTTCTATTGGGCTCTTTTTGGTGTGAGAATTTTAGAACTTTTTACACGTTTAACCGTTAATTTCACGCGGTTGTCGTTCTATTCCAGATATAGTCAGGTATTTACCAACTATGTCTTGCCTTATACCTTGAAAAGGAATTTTTATTCGAAACGTCGGATTACATCTATCGGACTGTCTCAAAAGATCCTTATGCATTTCTTTATAAATGCTATATATGTAGGACTTTAAGTTTCTTGAAAAGGACCATCACGGTTGGTTCAAGAACTATGACTGTATATGTACTGTATTTTGGTAACTGCCTCAAAATCTGTGTAAAATACTTCATTGCTCAAAATCTCTGAATACTTATTAATACAGGAACTGTGTTCATGAATTATCAAATCTAGGTTTTTTGGGTTTTTTGTCAAGAATGTTTACGATAGCAAGAATTGTTCCAAATACTTACCAGACCAAGAGATTCCCTGAGTGTTGCGAGTGATAAACTTGGCGTAGTGGACGTGTCTGATGTTGACCCATCGTCCATACCGTCTGTATTGTGTGGAATGTTTTCTAAAGAAGTAGCTTTCCTCGATGGACTCTCAAACCTAAACGTGTGAATATTTATGTACTTGTTATTTCAGATGGAAACATTTCAATAATCTTTTGCTATAAAAGTTGCAGTTATTTGTGTACAAACAAATACCCACTGGTAGAGAGAGCGGATTGAAATGGTGAAGATTTAAAACACTTCTGTTAACATGCCATGTCACCAGACGTGTGCGATATGCGGTGAAGGTTTTATGAATATTGGCAAAAGACTTGATTATTAGGATAAAAGCAATGTTGTTTGCCTCAAATAGCCTTGGCTCACACTGTAATATATACTGAATGCCATCACAAGCTGTGCTAAATCTAACTGCACTCGAACTGATGTTGTAAAATCAGGGGTGGGGCTATCAAGTCAATTTTAAACAATTCTATTCACATGCATTTAACCACCAGAAGGGTGCGATATGTTGTGACCTTAAGACCCAAACTATGGTTTTATAAATATTGTAGCAGGACTTGACTATTAGGATTGACAATGTTGTTTGCCTTAAATAGCAGGCCGTGACTCGTGCTGAAATATGTGTTGAATGCCATCACAAGCTGTGCTAAATTTAAGTGCACTCAGAGAAAAAGTGATGTTGTAAACTAATGACATTATTGCATCCTCGATAGCAGGGGTGGAGCTGTCGAGTGCACACCCTCAATGGAACTGTCAAGTGCACAAACACGCAAAAAAATTAGACAGATTGAAAGTCACAGATCTATAATTAGATGGTATTCCTAAATATTTTTTTTTTCATGAGGGGTCTTGTCACTATGAGTCACTAGACGAGTAATGATAACCCCTTAGGTTATGAAAATATTCAACAGAATAAAAAAAAATATTTGTGAATAATATAATATATACTTCCTCAAACATGATGTATGTAAATCAGGTAAAATAATGGTGATTTGGAATGTTTAAACTTGCATTTCAAGCACCACAGAACCTTCAATGTACACAGGTTGTGATGTACACAGGGTGTGATGATGTACACAGGGTGTGATGATGTACACAGGTTGTGATGATGTACATGTACACAGGGTGTGATGATGTACACAGGGTGTGATGATGTACACAGGGTGTGATGATGTACACAGGTTGTGATGATGTACATGTACACAGGGTGTGATGATGTACACAGGGTGTGATGATGTACACAGGGTGTGATGATGTACACAGGGTGTGATGATGTACACAGGGTGTGATGGTGTAGAGAGGTTGTGATGATGTACACAGGGTGTGATGATGTACACAGGGTGTGATGATGTACACAGGGTGTGATGATGTACACAGGGTGTGATGATGTACACAGGGTGCGATATATGCAGGGTGTGATGATGTACACAGATTGTGATGATGTACACAGGGTGTGATGATGTACACAGGTTGTGATGATGTACATGTACACAGGTTGTGATGATGTACACAGGGTGTGATGTACACAGGGTGTGATGTACACAGGGTGTGATGATGTACACAGGGTGTGATGATGTACACAGGGTGATGATGTACACAGGGTGTGATGGTGTACACAGGGTGTGATGATGTACATAGGGTGTGATGATGTACACAGGGTGTGATGGTGTACACAGGGTGTGATGATGTACACAGGGTGTGATGATGTACACAGGGTGTGATGATGTACACAGGGTGTGATGATGTAGAATGACCTGGGTATAAATTTTGTATAATCCATATTTTCTGTTCAAAGACAATAACTTGGCTTGCGTACGGTATAAATCCCAGGTGGAGGGGGGCTACTCCCTTCATTTGAATAAACGTATATGCTGTCCTTTGGGGTGTGTTTTCTAGCCCTTTGGTCTAAAATGGGATCTGTTGTTTTTTTGATGAGCTGAAGAGTCTAAAACAGCCTCCACTTTGCATTATTTTTTATTTTGCTTGGTCTGAAATGTGGTCCATTGTCCAAATCATAACTACCATTAATTGCCCCAAAATGTTGTTTCATAAGGAAAATGTATTTAGGTCTAAACTTCCATCTTTTAGAATCCTGTAATGGTCTAAATGGGGTATTGATTTTTGGTCAAAGCGGGTCTAAAATGGGGCCTGGGGTTTCCAGCACTGGCCACAACACCCCTATCAGAGCTGGCCACTGGTACCACCCCCGAATGCCACACATCCCTATCAGAGCTGGCCATTGGTACCACCCCCAGAGGACACACATCCCTATCAGAGTTGGCCACTGTTAGTGCACCCCGGGGTCACACACCCCTATCTGAGCTGGCCACTGGTACCATCTCCAGAGGCCACAAACCTCTATCAGAGCTGGCCACTGGTACCCCTCCCTGGTATAAATACGGATAAAGTGATAAAATGGAAACTTACGCTATACTTTTCCTTGATAAAACTGGAGACTTGTGTTTAGGTTTCTGTGGATAGACATGTAAATAAGGCTGGGGTGTTGTATGTTCATGTTCAACAGAAACATGTCCCTGTGTTTCTGATTTCAAATGCGTTGTTTCATCCTTTGTAAATGTAAACTTTGGAGCATGACGTTTGGCAAAGAAACGTCGGAATGTATGTTTGATACGGTTAAAACACCCTCCACAGATTGCAAGTGAGACAGCCAGACATAGTAGAAATCCAACCGATGAAACGATAGTTAGCGTCGAAAAGGAACCTAGAAGAGACAATTAGAAAGAAAAAAAAATCATTCACTTGGCAAAAAAAGAAAAGAATTGTTTGCGGTCAGTGCGCATCACTTAAATACCTTCGTGACACCGCTCTTTTTTGTGTTTGTCCAGCCCATACAGTTTGCAGATCTGAGGGGAAACACAAAGATAACACTCCCTACTTCAGTGAAGACAACTGCAGTCAATTATGAACAAGAAAATGACATCTGCCCCATATACACACTTGCTCTAAAGTATTGAATAAAAAGAACAGTAACTGCCATAAAAAGTAGACTGAGTGACAGGATTGTTGAGATTTTAAAAATTGAGTCGTCGCACCACTTTAGATAAAAGGTCCTGACCAGAAACAATTTTTTTTTTGCCTTACCAATGTCTGATTTTAGGGTGACAGCACTAATTATTCCATAGGCTATACACACAACAGCTATTTCACAATATCAATTTATCATTAAAAAAGGTAAATCTTCCCAAGTAATCTTTTTACAGAAAGCAACAAATTGTTTAGCTTCTGATACTGGAAAAATTCACTCGCAACAAATATTCACCAAAAAGGTGACTCTCTGGTGGTAACTATTTATTTACTCTGCAGCCTAGCTACTTGAGTAGACATGACAGAAAAAGTCATTCAAATAAAAACACCCAAATTATCAAATCATCAAAATTAAATCCCATTTTCTTAATAAACATCAATCTTCGATATTCATCAGTGAAAAATTTAGCACAACAAAAATAAACACTGGTTAAACTTACTGTTCAAATTTCACCTTGAGAGCTCACAAAACAGTTGCAGACTTGGTGAATGTATATAACATTGAATGATATTAAATATGGTAGTGGGGTTTTATTGTTTATTGAAAAAATGTCACATACTGGTGAAACTTTAATAGCAAGATAACCTCACTAAATAATTACATGTTAAATTTTTGAATCAGCTATTTTTAAACAAATGTTTATGTAGCTTACTTGCCCCACTTCAATATTGAAATCATCACTTGGCTTGTAAGATATAACAGAACCCCATGACACATGAGTGCAAGTGTGGTACATTGTATTTGCATGAGTGCTTGCAGTGTTTTCTGCCTTTATATTTTCACAAGTGTAACAAGTGAAAGTACAGCAGAAAATACTGCAAGCATGAATGCAAATATCTCACACTGGCACCCACTCATTCTTATAGTCTGCAACTACTACAGAAAAATATCGTCTTATAAATACACCATTCATTTGTGGAAACATGAGATGTGAGTCATTGCTTTGGTTTGCTACAATACAAGTTGTTGTTAGTGGCAACCTTTCTGTTATTTGGGTCAACTTTACATGACAGTGAAAGTTGTCTATAGAATTATTTGAGTCAACACTGCAACTGCTGACATCAAAGCATGGGGAATCTGCTACTACCATGGAAAGTGAACAACTGAATTGGATTTGCACAGCATGCATGCCTGATTATTAAATTTCATCATTTGATAAGAACATGTAGTTCTATGGCCTCTTTTACATGTAGTTCACATTCACAAACAAATATGAAGTTCCCCTGGCATTTCATGTACACATAAAGAGGCCATAAAACTGTTCTTATCAAACCATGGTGTGTAATACAAGTCTCTCTACTTCCAACATGCTGTGCCAAGTGTTAACTTTTCCTGTTTGTAACAAGTCTACAGGTTGGCTAATATTGAAAGTGTGACACAAAACCAAAACAGACGTTTTTAAAGTTGGTTGCACACTGGCTAAGAGAGAAACATGCTTTTATGAGAGACAAAAGTTAAAGTGTCAGCTTCTACAACAAGCCAACAAAAACATGATTATTTTTGCATAAATTTTGTTATAGTTGTCAAAATATACTTCATTATCTCTTAATACTTCAAATTATTTGATTCCCTGGTCAAACCTATTTTAAACTATGCAGGCGAAATATGAGGGTCTAAACAGTACATTAATATAGACACTGTAAAACTTATTGGAGCTAGGACCAATGTCTACAAAGAACTTCACAACTTCACAAATATATGGTTGTTTTTTATCATTATGTTAAAATACACATACAGACGTCATATCCTGGATAAAGACCTTGTGAAACCAAACAAAGGAGAAATTCTTGTGGACAATGTAGCGTTGTTGACATTGTCAATACCTTGCTATTCAGGTAATCCTAAGTATCTGTTACATAATCTATGTGTCATAAAAGACTTAGATGTGACTCACTCTGTTCATTTCTCATGCCAGCTGAAACTCACTCTCACATTCTCGCAAACCAGAGCTGTTATTTCTTCTGCTACATTTCGAAATAAAAACGGTACCGTAAAATAGGCCATTGGTTTGTGACGATGCACTCTCAGAACATTGTACAATCACAGACATCAGACCATGGACAAATGGAACCACTGTGTTATAAACAGTGAAAGTAAACAAATGAATTGGATTAATAACACTTGGCACAGCATGGTGGAAATACAGAGAGACAAGTATTACATTTCATCATTTGATAAGAACAGTTGTGTGGCCTATTTACCTAATAGTTCATGTTCACAAACAAATTTGAACTTCCCCTGGCAATTGGTACAGAAGAGACCACAAAACTGTTCTTATCAAACCATGGTATGTAGTCAAGTCTCTGTTGTTCCAACATGCTGTGCCAAGTGTTATTAATCCAATTCAGTTGTTTACTTTCCCTGTTTGTAACAGGTTCCAGTCTTCCATGGTCTTGATTGTACAAGTATATCCCCTGGCAAAGGCCTATGCCAACCCAATGACACAATCAATTCAATCCCCCCCCCCCCGGGGGGGGGGGGGGGGGGGGGGGGCATACATCCACTGCAGCTCTGTAACACATAAGGCTAAATCCTTCATATGGGAAACCATCCTTCCAGATCCCCAACTATACAGCTGGGTTAACTAAGGCACACATAGGATAAGGTCCTTCACATTGAAACCTCTATCCTAACAGTTCCCTAATTATACAGCTGGGTTAACTAAGGCACACATAGGATAAGGTCCTTCACATTGAAACCTCTATCCTACCAGATCCCCAACTATACAGCTGGGTTAACTAAGGTACTCATAGGATAAGGTCCTTCACATTGAAACCTCTATCCTACCAGATCCCCAACTATACAGCTGGGTTAACTAAGGCACACATAGGATTAAGGTCCTTCACATTGAAACCTCTATCCTAACAGTTCCCTAATTATACAGTGGCACATATTTGTGGTTCAAATCTTACTCAAAGACGTCAGCCATTCAGGAATAGACGGTAGTGACGAAACTTAATTGAACCAATGTCTTGTAGATTTTAAACCATCTACAATTTCAGACATCAGACTGTGGATAAACAGAATCTGTTACAAAGAGGGAAAGTTGAACAAATGAGATGGATTAATTGGCACAACATGGTGGAACAGCAGAGACTTGTATTACATTTCATGGTTTGGTAATAACAATTTTATAACCTCATTTCATGTATAGGGGTGAAGAAATCCACTGGTCCTGGGTTCAGGACTAGCAATTTTATTGGACGGACCACACAAATTTCACCTTGTCTGGTCCGTCGTAACTATGTTAAAAAGTCATCTGAATATACAGATTCATAGGTAAGATTTAATGTTTCACATTAGCGAGACCTTGGACCACTAATTCCGACTTTCAGCAGGACCACTGGATTTTTTAAGGCACTGGTCCGGGGACCACCAGTTCACAAAATGATTTGTTCACTCCTGATGTACATGACAGACCTTTAAATTTGTTTGTGTACATGAATTATTATGCAAAGAGGCCATAAAACTGTTCTCATCAAAAAGTGAAATGTAATACAAGTCTGCCTACTTCCAGCATGCTGTACATACCAAGTGTTCTTAATCCAATTCTGGTGTTTATTTTCTCTGTTTATGACAGGTTCCATTCTCCATGCTCTGATGTCAGCGATTACATTATTAGTTCACACTACTTAATTTTGCTTGTTAGTTTTTGACAGTTAATTTCCTGTAGATTTAATTAAAAAATGCAATTATGCAAATGATGGGATGAAGGCATTCAGCTTCCATAACTATGTTTACACTGTACTATGAAGTGCACTTTTAAATATGTCTACTGCACTTACACTGTTTGCCTAAATTTTCTGGACGAGAAACCAAATATATACCATCTGTACTTAACCAAATTTTACATCTGGTAAGGAATTACCTTACAACTATGGAAATTACAATAAAAGTTGATGTGTGTTCTAGCTTGTTACGTATTTATTTATTTATTTATCTATTTCTTCATAATTCAGCTTTGACACCAGTGAGGCTGTCCACATGGGTGACTATAAAAAGTGGACCCCAAGGTGTTTCCTCGTTATTTCTTCTTGATTTTCCTTAATTAACACTTTCACTACCAATTCCCCCTATTGCAGGAATGAACAAGTGCTAATTAGAATCTTGACTTCACAAACAAACATGAACTGAAGGTGCTCACTCCCAAAACAATAAAACTGATAAGTCTTCATAGAAGACACATCCCCCTCATTACAGTGTGCCCTCTAATGCTAGCCAAATTTTGTTGTTGTGAGTCAAAATGAGAAAAACTGGCATTTCTTGTGAGTCACCACATAGTAAGAGATAGGAGAACACCAAATTTTGGTGTGTCACTAGAAATTGTGTGTGTCAGTGGTGCGTCAAATTGGCTAAGAGGGAACACTGCTAAGAAAAAAGCGATGGCCAAAAATAAATACTGAATATTTAGAAACTGAACCTGAAGATCCAGGTCAAGGCATATCACTTGTAAACATAATTTAAAAGAATTGACAATATATAAATACTGCTATGATACTATGATAAGCAGAAATTGGCTTGATTTTGATAACTGACCTTGAAGGTCAAGGTCAAAGGTCAAGGTCTCCAAAGATAGCTTGCATCTGATAATATAGGGGTAGACACTTGAATGGAGTGTCTATGTATTAGTATAAATGCCGTTAACTTGATTTTTTAAACTACTAATATGGTGGCCATTTGGTCAAATTTGCATATATCAAAAAACAAATTGATGTGCATATGTCCAATATGATATATCACCTTTGTGCCAGGTTTGAAAGAAAATGGACATTGCATGTCTTAGAAATAATGTATTACGAAGGATGCATGAATGGATGGACAAACAGACACACGGACAGAGCCCATTGTAACAGCCCCCCCCCCCCCCCCTGGGGGGGGGAAACTACAAACAAACTACAATAAATGAAGGAAATAGAATTTAATCAAAAAAATAAAGTTGTCTTACCACACTAGATTTTAATCAGATTGGGTTAAAACAGAAAAAACAACACAGGTGGAAGAAAAACAAACAAAAAACAAACAAACACAGTATTGATTGACAAGTTTTTGGTTTTTAAGTAGAAGATCGATTTGCAGTAAAAATTGTGGTATTCTAGGTTATCTTATTTATTTATTTATTTATTTATTTATTTATTAAGCATTGGTATCCACATGGGTGTCTATCCGGGTGTTATCTCTTCTCCCTTGCTTGGCTATTCATAGAATACCTCAAAATGTTTTCAAGTGGACGTCGCGTCGTTCAAGACTATTTTCAAAATGAAACAGTGCAAAGTTCGTTTGAAAGTGTATTAACACCTGTTGTACGATGTGGCTACCTGACCACGGGCACGAAAATAATACCAGGTTTATGTTATCAAATAACCCTTGACGTGGTAGTAATATCCGGACTCTCGTCGTGTTGTTATCGCCCAACCATAATCAAATTACCACGGCATTCGACAGACCGTGCGTCATAACAACAAGGTGTCTAGTAATGTAATTAACACAATCGGGTATTGATTCGCGAAAGGTGACCTCCAAACTATTGATATTATACGCTAATACCGGCTGTGATTTCGACGTACAGGAAATCTACCAATTTATAGATGTAACGTCTAACATTGTTGGTGACATACACAATATTATAGGAACTGTCACGTTTGGTTACAATCCAGTCAGACGGCATTGCATGCCGAAAACAATGCAAGCGACAACATGCATCCATTCACAGAATTTGCAACGGTATCGATTGCGGTGGCTGCAGCCAACTTATGGCGTGATTTGTCACCACTGCTGTGCTAGTGAATTTTACCAATCTCGTCCCAATTCTCTGTGTATACATTGTTAACCGTATAAAAACACAACAGTGTTGAAGTAATCCGACCACAGGCGTGATCATTACGAGAAAGATATCAACATGATTACTGATTGTCCAAGCTGTGTACGTGAATATAGTAAAACTATAACTTACCGTGGAGTTCACTGTCCTGTTCGGCCACGGCCAACATTTTGGCGCTTCAAGACGGAAATTACCTCCGAGACAATTTTGTAGGGTTCACCATAACGTTAGACTTAACCAGACAGTCGTGACGTGGATTCAAAGGAAGTTGTTGAGGGGTCAAAATGTGACCTGTACGCTTTTCAGACGTTAGCTGACCATTTCAATAGATTCAAAGATGCTCGGGTGCGGTTCACAATAGAACGCCCTCTGGTGTTTAGCCACAAGGCAAAGTTCATCTTTAATTATTGGCCAAGAATAAGCTTATGTCACATTTCTTTGATTATTCTAATTTGAATACAATTTTGCAAGAACAAATATTTTTGTTATCCAACTGGTTTTCAGGATACACAACTAAAACTAAACGTTATATGTTAGATACATTTCCATATAAGTAAGCGCGGGGGGGGGGGGGGGTAAGATAGAAAAGGCCACAAATATAAGGTATCCATTAAATTATATCAAACTGAGTAGCGAGAATAAGCAGAGCTTACGAGAACGAAACGCAGACGAGAATTCGAAGCCGTTTGTCGCAGCTGCAGTCGACTCGTTCTCATATGCTGTGCTCATAGACCCTCCACCACACAGTAATGTTGTTGTTTTTTTTACTTTAGTGCCTCGAGCAGTGCTTGCAGAGATTAGGCGCATTACAAATCTGTATAAAAAAGCAAAGTAAACACGAACCCATTATTGAAATAAATGGGAAAAGGAATTGTATAACTAAAAAGAAATGGGTGTAACATGTTGTAATTACGATATAAAACATACATACATACATACATACATACATACATACATACATACATACATACATACATACATACATACATCACACACACACATGCACACACACACACACACACACACACACACACACACACACACACACACACACACACAGATAAACACATAGGATCCGCCCGGATAAGAGGAAGGAGTTGATTAATATATCATTTTTATCAACTTTGTTTTACTAAACTGTGATGGTGCATGCATGAGCGGATTTACATATACAGCTAGCTAAGCTGTTGTGATATCCATTGTGCACGAACTGTAGAATGGTGGCAAGGAAGCTCTTGCCAGATAGTCAACTAAACGAAAGATGAAATATCAAAATGACTGAATAAAGTACAACCGGGATATATGTAGAGACTGTGTTACAATATGACCAATTGTCATATACACACTTTTCCAACCATTGTTTTTTATTTTAAAAAAATCGACCTACCTACCTACCCAAAGTGTTTGGCTTGTTGTCCGTTGAATAACTTTTCAAAATACAGTTTTGGCCTAAGTATATACTTTTAATTGTCACTCGCCCATAATTAAGCTTATTAATTTTTCATGTGTTCCCCTCCGCTTCCGACCCATTCAATATACTACAACTACATGAACACGGGTTCAAAGAGTCAACTTTGTCTAGAGGGCTAGAGCCGTACATTTAAGTGTCATAAATGATTCGTTGAACCCTATCTGATTAAAATCCGATGTAGCGTACTCGGCACGATTTTTTAAGCTCTTACGTACGTATATTGTTCTTTTGTGAGTATCCGTTACCGACCTAAGGGTTATCCTATTTTTTATGTTTCTCTGCAACTCTGGGTCGGTCGGTCGGTCGGTTGATTAAAAAAAAGAAGAAGTAAAAACTGTAAAAGAAAAATCATCTTTTTCATGTTTCTCTGCCTCTCCTTTTCCTCCTCTCTATCTTCTTTTTATTGGATTCCTGGTAACAAACCCTTTCCCAGCTTCTCTATACAGTTTGCATGCTCTCAACCCTCCCTATTTTTATAACTTCCGTGATGAAAGAAATACTCCGTTTGTTAACAAGTGTTGTCGCCGCCGCCATGACTGATGTAAGGCGATCGCCAATATACATACAGGCGCTGGTAGTACATTTTTCGATCGCCTCTTATCAGAAAAACAAATAACCGTACAGGAGCATGTCCGATGTCAATTCTTAGATTGGACCCTCAACTAAAAACGCCGTTTTTCCTAACGTCGCTAGAACTTCCCTCAATCCGAGCTAGTCTGGATTCAAGGCAATAAGGGTGTCCCTGTTTTTTTTTACTTTTTACTTCGCAACAAAAAATATGTTATGTGAGAAGTCACTCTTGTTTGGTAGTACATTCATTTGCATAATATTACATATTGTTATATTGTGGGCCTCGGTTATTTGTCAACAGTTACTGTTCATGAAAGTTTTTTTCCATCAGAAATATTTTTACAGCATAATGATGAGAAAAGAGTTTGCGCCACGAATAAAACCAATGTTGGGGAGAGTCAAAGACCAAACTGAACAAACTGCGTCACTCTTTCGATGATAGACATTTTTATTTCAAAATTGACAGGATAATCATACAATAAATAAATAAATAAACAAACACATCTGTCGGTGTCTGAGTAGCTTTACATATTGTACTCAGCAAATTTGACAGCATAGTGATGCTGAAGTTAACACATATCATTAACTTTAGGGAAAAACAGAAAAAAAATAGACCTCGAAAACGTACCCTAAAGAGGATACTAAAAATATTACAAAATAATGTGGGGGTTTTTTTGCAATTGCGATTGATGCAGAACGAAATGATTGGCGTAAAACCATAGCAACCCACACACGTGATTAATGTGTATGTCGATTGTGTAAAAACTGAAGTACTAGTACTTCAGACTAGGAAATCCTCGTGGAACAATGATCCTGTTCAACAGTTAGTTAACTACAATGGCAACGTAGGTAACTCCCCTCAATATATCGACCCCAATATCGCCTCACTGTGTCCCCTGACGGCAAAGTAGACAGTCAGTTTTCATAATTCATCGTTCTCTCGATTACGGCATGCAACGTAGATTCAAATATACACCACTTGACGTGAAGAACGTCTTTGGTTTGTGTGGGCACCTGAGGTAGGACCTAGTCTATAGGGCCAAGGTAGACAAAGAATACTTGATCCAGATCAATTAATGTAAGCATGTATCAGTTTTAATAAAAGAAATACATACATACATACATACATACATACATACATACATACATACATACATACATACATACATACATACATACATACATACATACATCCATACATACATACATACATACATACATACATACAGACAGACAGACAGACAGACAGACAGACAGACAGACAGACAGACAGGAAGACAGAGGAAAGTGTACACATTTTAAATTTGTTTTCTGATTCCGAAATTCCAAAGATATAGCGGCCTATTTTACGTTGTTTACACTACGACGACGTCCATGGGAAAGTTGATCAAGAACAAATTCACTGGCCTTGTTTGCCGTACACTGTCGGTATCACACTGACGAAGCCTGGTTTACAGAATGAACAAGGTTTCGATTTCAAAACTTGAGATAATATGGAAAACCATAGACCCTCCACCATCGGTTGGTGGATTGTAATTGGCTATGAGATACTCACACACATCATAAAAGCCACCAAACTATCGATGAATGGTGTAAACATTTGATCATCACGTTTAAAATTAACCATATAATATAGTGAAATAATTATAACATTATCTCAATCGAGACGAAATAAATTGAAAATACGATAGTACTGTCACACAACATTTACACCAAAATTGCCAAAAGGAAAAATTCCGGCAAAAAATCAATCCGATTCCATTTTTAAGTCGCAC
The DNA here is from genome assembly GCF_964340395.1 of Glandiceps talaboti. NCBI lineage: Eukaryota > Metazoa > Hemichordata > Enteropneusta > Spengelidae > Glandiceps > Glandiceps talaboti. The sequence continues at coordinate 11,223,274 of NC_135571.1, forward strand.
CGGTTCACCATCTATCAACACGTAGCATTTCTGTCCTGTGTAAGGTGAGGAGCTTTAAATAATGAAGATCAACGCCAGCTGCCTCAAGCTTAAAATATTTTATTGGTGTCATCTGTTTTATCTAAGAGATGACGTCACTATATATACTACCCACATGTACTCTAAAAAGTGAACGTGTTTCTCAAGAGTGTAACCGTTACATTTATTTAAACTACCAAACTTTTGCTTGCTCATGATTTTTTGCCAGTTTGCAACTTTATTCTGGATACGAATCATATGAATTGTTCACATTAACCAAAATATTTTAATATAGGAACTTGAAAATAATCCAAATGAACAAGTCTGGTAAGGAAACCGATAAATGTGTAAAGGAAGACCATTTATAACTGGTCAGTTTTGTTTAACCCAGTACCATAAATAGGGTATGCAAATATGTAATTAGCATACATAGGATGAATATGTAGATATAAGTTCGTTCACCACTGGCCACTTTGGCTAAGATATGCAAATATCTAATTAATATACAAATTAATGTAAATGTGAATATATGTTCGCATATCAATTATGCTTGATTCATTCAGATGAATAAAGAATGTAAATAAATTAATGTATACTGGTATGTAAAACACAGACACACACAGAGACAGACAGAGACAGACAGATAGACAGGTAGACAGACAGACAAACACACACACAAACAAACAAACAAACAAACAAACGCAAACACACTCACGCAACGTTGACATAATGTGTTGTGACGTCACTATGAGCGACTGCAATAAAATGAGCGCTCTCACATACTGGTGAATACATGCATAAATACAATGCATATATTATACAAGCCTACACTCGGATTCACCGTTACTTGAATAATTTCATCTGTATATTTCACTCAAATGCAGAAAACAAGTATTTACGCGGGTTTTTATCACTTTGGTGTAGTGTGTAAGTCCGTTTATTACTGGTCAATTTTGTTTGACTTATTACCATAACTTTTATTACGATTTTACGTTCAGCATGGTGACTTTTCAAGTTGATTCTTTTACGATTTTACGATGTGTTGTAACATAGAAAACGTTTTTTTTTTAAATAAAATTATTATTGATAAAGTATGCAAATATATGATTAGCATGCATATTAATGTTACATATAAGTATGTTTATCACTGGTCAATTTTATTTGGCCCACTCCCATAAATAAAGTGTGCAAATATCTAATTAGCATACAATCATAGTAATGAACATGTAAATGTATGTTAGCTTAAAACCATGTCAATTTTGTATAGCCAACTACTATAAAAAAATTATCCAAGTATACCATTAATATTATTACCGAATATGTAAATATATATTTGCTTATCACTGGTTAATTTTGCTAAAGTATGCAAATACCTATTTAACATACATATTAATGCACATGTCTAAAATGTCAGTTCGCTTCAAATCTAATAAGACTGGTTAATTTTGTTTGACTCACCACCATAACTAAAATATGTACATATATTTAGTTAGCCTGCATATCAATGTACCTGTAAACGTAATTAATTTCAACAGTCTAGTCGACTTTACGTGAAACACAACCATAAATAATGTATGCAAATACCTAATTAACACATTAATGAACATGTAAATATAAGTTTTCCTATCACTGGTTAATTTTGCTAAGGTATGCAAATACCTGCTATTTAGTATTCGACGCAAGGCTATAAATGGGATATGAAAATATAAGATTAATTTTCGTATTAGCATACATATGTCGCCAGAGATCAGTATGCAAATGATGAATATCCTTTTGAAATCTCTAGCAACAAGTTGTATAAAAATGAATGATTAAAAACCTGTTGAAAGGACGTCATCTAATTCCTCTCTCCGACAGACAGTTGATTGCTGTATTTGTAGAAAGGTTCGTACTCGTCGGGGCAGAGACATCATAGTCTAGAAGCTATCTGTGGCATCAAATCTCTTCTCACGTCTAGCTCACTGAGGTCCTGACATGAAATTTCAAATTCAAAGGAAGCCATCCACACAATCAATAATACCATATCTTTGTTAACCAATCACAGAATTCTACCCAATGATATAAGTTAGTGTTTATTGGGGGTAATTACATAATGTCCAAATATGGCATATTTGCCATATAAGGATGCTACTTATACATTGTTTCCATCATTCTGTAGTAACAGTTGGGGTTTACTCATTTGCATAAACAACTTTTGGTTCGTGATTTTTCAATGATCTGGACCGGGTGAAGAGAGAGCTCGCGATTCGAAACCACGGATCGTCTGGACTAGAGACATCATATCCTGTCTACCCGTATACAGATCCTGGACTGAACATTATCTCAAAGATCTATGACCGATATGAGAACAGTTGAAAATATTATAATTTCTGACAATATATGCACAGATATACTAATGAAAACGGCCACGACATGTTTACATGGATACATTCAATACTTTTTATCATTCAAGAAATATCCTTAGTTAAACTGCATATGGAATACTAGCATGTTCAAATATTACAGGGGAATAGGGAACTTGCAAACCCGCCATATTGAATATCTTGTTGCATCATGGGAAATATGATTAATATGACTCAATCAGTATTGTAAACAATCTTGTTACATTGTTTGTAAACACAAATAATGTAGTCATGGTTACCCTGACCATTGTAGGAGGTTTATTCTATCGATAGCTCCAGATTAGATATTACGATTATAACTACAGATAATCCGATAGTCCTTTGCGTCTGCGCATGCTCAGTCTGGATTGCAAGTTCTCTATTGAAGATGTATTGGTGTTTTAAATTTACTCATGGGGTACGATGATTTTTAACAACACTCTATGTTTATAGCGGTGTCGTTCGCCATGGGAATGTAGAAGCATACACATGATCATCTTGATTATCAGTTGGAAAGTAAACAATTGAAACAAAAACAAAAAACTCGGCCATTTGTATTTTTTCGGCAGAAGTCTTTTTCTGGTTGTCACTTTTCAATGTAGTCTGGTAAAGGGTCCTGCTGTGAGTGGTGGTGTCTCTGTTATTGTTAGTCTAAAGTTAAGAATGTGTCTATCTTTGTGTCAAAAACATCGTGTCCCATTCGTGAAACACTACGAACACATACTATTCCAAGTATAGTATACACTTTATGGATATGCCCGATGACAGTCAGTTTTACATGCATCTGAGTATTGAAGTGGTTATTTAAAATAAACTTACGTCATTATCGTATCACGCTTACGTGTTTTGAAATGATTGATGGGAGTTGCGCGCGCATGAGTAGCCTATAAGCATGCTTTTGTATTGCGGGGTAATGACGTCATGGCTTACAACATTACGTCACATCATGTGTAAACATTGTCTGAATGGTCGAATAAAGCTCCGTCATATTATCACATTTACATACTATCTGTCAGACCAGTGAGGGTTAGCTGGGTGAAAACCTTTGACAAAAGTAAAATGAACTGGTAAAAACTTCAAAGCCCGACCATATAACCCCTTAACTCAATATTCGAATTCCACAGCAGTTTTTAAAAATGTTAACAAAGTCTGATTGACGCAGATACTTTGTGAGGCGTAGTCACCAGTTTTTCATACGTACAATACAACTGATTAAAAGTACTGGAAACAGCAGGCGTGGAGTATTATTAAGGAAAGGTAATAACCCCCTCATAAATAGACATATCTATGCTCTAACCCGCTGTCGCACAGGTACGGTTTTACATATGCATTGGCATTTGCTGTTTTGACGTTGGTGTACACACCACAGACGTCTGACCGCTACGATCGAACTATCTGTGCGGACTGAAAAATCTACAAAGTCAAAAAATGAAGTTGCAGAAATTTGTGTTACTCGCTCTTATTGGAGTCCTGTTTGGGATGGTAAGTACACAGACTTATTGGTATTCTTAACTCGATCCCTTTTCGGATAAATTGTATGTTTTAATAACTTAAAAGGCAGACAGAACAAACGTGATCAAACAGGAAAAATATATGTACCTGAGAAGTTTCAGAAAAAGTCATGTACACTTGATTACGATAGTAAAACTCTCCAACATCACTTTCTAACTTTGGAAATGTTGAGACTTTTGGTCAGTAAAATAAAGTTACTTTGGAACGAGAAGTTAGAAACGAATGCGACGCTTCAATCTGTTTACAACGGTACGTGATCACGCAATGATTTAATTCTTCAGCGTTAGTGTCTCTCTCCGAAACAGGCGGAACAATATGTCCATACATTGGTTGTGGTTATCCTTAGTCCCTCTTCATGATGGGTCATCTTTGTCTCATTAGATGTTTCTTCGACTTTTGCGTTAACCAGCCATTTTCTCTGGACAGAACTTTGGCGTTAGTCGGGATGGGGATGGGGGTGGGGGACTTACATAGCAGGGTATATACGTATGTGCCGCGGTTTTGACTTCTCCGTTCAGCTCAATTTTAACACTTTATTTTTTGAAAACATTAAGTGGAGGTTTGACCCCCCCCCTCTTTAGATACATATACAACCCTTGACCCTTGACCCCATGCTTGAGACAACGTAGTTTGAAAGTTTTCGACTTTCACATTTTTCAGGAAAGAACGAGCACACAGTTTACAGGTTGCCGATTTTCATTTTCCCCCGAGACTTTTTGATTTCTAGTACAATGTACAACGTTAGTTTCTGGCTGGAATGTGGACATTTTAAATTTACCCCTCGGTCTTTGAATTTTTGTAGCGTTTGTACTTGCAATTTCAAACCACCAGTGTATGCCTGTACCCATTACCCAGCTAAATACCTCGAGCCATGTTATCTGAAAAGTGGCCGGTCTTGTTGCCGTCGTCCCCAACTCTGGTGATCTTATTCCTTTTGTCTGTTCTTTGACTCGGACGTTGACGTCGCGAGGTCGACTAGATTCCCCAATCTTGTATACAAGATTACCTTTCTTTTGGGGTGCACTAAACAATGTAAGCGTTGCTTGGCTGGTGGTACAAGTTGATACCATGCAAAACTATCATATTGAAAATTTATGATATTTGGAACCCCTTTCCCGTCGAAATCATGGCCAAAAAGCCCATTTTGTAACTCTTGGACAATTTGCCATTCCATTTTACTTTGACAAAACATTAGTACTAAAAAGGAATATTCAATTTGATGTTTATTTTTAGTTATGCCATCCTCAAGCCGAGCAGACAACCTTTTGAACAACAGCCCCCCCCAAAATTTGATCTGCAAACCATGTGAACGTTTATGTAATGGAAACCCGTGGTGGGGTGGGTGGATGGATGGTGGTGGCGAATATTGACTTTTAGTAAATATTATTTTGTTAGATTGCGAAATGCAAGAGAATCTTTTTTACAGGGTTATAATTTTGTCAAAGTAGGGTGTAATGTTTCCATGACAACTATCTCCCATTCATTTTCCCATCCCTTCGAAGCTTCCTCTCAAATCAAACCAGGCAATACACACCAACGGGATTCATAATATTTTACAAAATGGCTGACTTTTAACAAATCCTTCAGGCTACAAAACCACACCTTTACTTTTGAAACGATCTGTACAAACCCAAACCGTGTAGCAGATGTTGCCAAAAAATTGTGTTTTGCTGCTTAAGTCGGAATTAAGGGGCCACCGTCTGTAACATTATCGGTTTAAATTTTATGCCTACGTTTATTTCATACAGAACGAATAGGGAACTTGCAAACCCGCGCCATGTTGAATGTTGCATCATGGGAAATGTGATAATAAATACTAATCAAATAATCAATTCATAGTCATCCTGACCATTGTGGGAGGTTTATTTTATCGGTAGCTCCTGATTAGGTATTACGATAACCTCAGATAATCCCATAGTCCTTTGCGTCTGAGCATGCTCAGTCTGGATTGCAAGTTCACATTTAATTATGCTTAATTATAACAACCAGGAAAGCTCTCATTAGGTATTCAGAAATCATTTAAACCTGAGTAGTTGTAACCGGAGTATTATTTTTCCGATTATACAGCAAACATATATATATATTCACTAATAATAGTTCAAATGTCGCGCCAATAACTAGACATTGTACACGTCACAGAATTCACAATGTTGCGCCACGAGTCATTCTTTCTCATTAGACTTGGGAGGATCAGGGGCGCGTTCGATTTGCACAATCATAATCATGATTTATCAATCATAATCATGATTTTGTGTTTGATAAATACCAATCACAATCATGATTGGTAATCACAGTAATTATCCCCGGAACCATGATTGACGTGATTACAAGATGGCGAACAATTCAACGTAAGTCATAGGGGATCGTGCACCCGTGGCTGACGCAGTGACGGCAAATGCAAGTTAGAAATGACGGAAAACATTATGTAAATATATTGTGTTCGGTCAGATTGGTAATTTGTTATCAGTGTAATAATTTTGACGATGTAAAATGATTTAATTTTTAGGAAATGTGCGAAACTTTTTACATGTAAGTAATCGTGATCGAGAATGAGCGTTTTGTTTACAACCTCGTTTCGAGAAATGACGTCAGAATAATCACAATCATGTTCGGGCAAACAGAATGCGCCCCTGCAGGCCCTGATACAATACAGAAACAGGTTGAAACAGTGCTCGCATTGAGGGCGCTGTCCCAAACTAAATTGATAAGATTTATTTATATTGGGTGTACAGCTGCACAAATTCGTTTACAAACGGGTGATTCAATACCACCGTACAGGGTGTGTGACACAGTCTAAGGCTTTATAGATAACAAACCAGTTTCGTAACACGTTCGAAATAAGTTCGGAATACTTACGTTCGGAATAAGTTCGGAATACGTTCGGAATACGTTCCCGTTCCAGCTTTAGAACGATATGACACCCTCGACGTCTTTTCACCTAATATTTACAAAATCATAAGGAAAACGAGATTTAAACTGAATGCCTCCCGAAAGGGCAAAACCCTAGATTTTTGGGCCTACACACATTGTTGTAATGCAAAATGTGGTAGCTAGGTAATACATGTATATGTATATTTATAGTTATGCTTGAACTAATAAGTAATATTAAAGAATTCATGTAAGAAACAGGGAGAAGAACAAATATTTACATGTACCACATTTCAGACAAGGCTATATGCCATTGTAGAAAAAAGGATTTTTTTTCTTCCATCACAATCCAAAACACAATGACCCCCATCCACAATTTTGAAAACAGCATGACCCCCCCCCCCCGTACTGCCAATTTCAAAAACAGGGTGACTCCCAATCCACCGCCCCCCCCCCCCAGGCCGAAGAAACTGACCGATACTAAATACTAGTAGATTGCGTATGCTTAAAGAGAAAGGTAACTAGCCAGTCTTTTACTGTTTGTCACTTTATCTGTACAAATATTGCTGTCTTATACAGAGCCAAAAATTTGTATGGACACTCACTGTCGCAGTTTCGGACAAAGTCATGTTATTAGATGATTATTATTAGATACACACTGCAAAAAAGTAACACCCATAATTGTTACTTTGACATTTTCCTTAGGGTAATTTCCTATGGGGGTTAACGTCAGAAATAACTTTGTGGATGCATGGCGCGCGTTACTTTGTAGTCTATGTCTTGGGCGTGCAAAGGTGAATACTGACCAATATTTGAGACACATCTTTGCTCAAGATACGTCATAAATTTTCACTAAAAACACCCAGATTTCATGGATAATGTCATCTAGTTTGAATTGAGCACTGGGAGAAAACTATTAATGAGATATTTGTAGACTTAAATAAGAGCGAAATGATATTCAAGTGATTTTGTAACACATATTTTGCTTTAGCGAAAACACTGGCAACTACGACAGTGTTGTTACATACGGTAACTTTGTGGTCGCCGATATAAGTGCTCTCAAAACTGATACCAAAAAATTAGTGTTAAATCTAGGCTTTTGTATCGCTTGATCTTTCGTACGAATGCTTGAGCATGACAATATGACAGTTCCGAAGAAAACAGTGAGAATCGCGGGACGAGTCGATATCTGTCCGAAAACTGCGACAGTGAGTGTATACATACTATGAGAAGATTGATTGATGTTCAATATATGCAATTGTCATGCGGAGGGTAATGTTTACAAAACGGGACAAAGGGGAGCGTTACTTTTTACAAATGGAGAAGGGGGTGGGGGTGTCATGTTTTACTTGACACACCATATGTGATTTCCTCCTGTCCTCCCCGCCTGTAAAGGCTGAAGGCTCCCTTAATACTATGAAACAGGGTAATGACGTGTTTTCGGTACACTGGGGCGAAGCATTCAGAAAAAAACCCAACGTGAAACGCTCACTACGTGAAACACTGTCATTAATGAGTTACCAGTATTACAGGTATGCTGCATATGACAGAGATTTAAACACACATTTTATTTTACTTGTAGGTACTGAAGACGGAGAGCCAAAGCGGTGAGTAACTACTATGAACACATTTCCACCGTGTTATTTGTACCGTGCTAAGGATATAAAACATTCAAATTTCTAATATTATTAACAACCCCAAACCTCTCTCTGTGGTTTCCATCTTTAGAGAAGGAGAGAGAGAGAGAGAGAGAGAGAGAGAGAGAGAGAGAGAGAGAGAGAGAGAGAGAGAGAGAGAGAGAGAGAAAGAGAGAGAGAGAGAGAGAGAGGGAGATAGAGAGAGAGAGAGAGAGAGAGAGAGGGGGAGGGAGGGAGGAAGGGAGGGGGAAGCCCTATATGAATACTTCTTAAATACTAAAGTGAACAATCATGCTTTATTTCATTATAGCAATCATTTCTCGTATCTCTCACCCAGTTCATCATAAAGAAGTTACAGTTTGACATAAACATTTACAAAATTTACATTGTAAATCACTCCGGGGGGGGGGAACTCCCATAGAAAGGGTATATACGTATGTACCTTGGTTTTGACCCCCCATTTTACGACTCATATAGACTTTTGAGTCTTGATTTTTAAAAGCACTGTGTAGAGGTTTGACCCACCTCTTTGAATGCACGTACGACTTTTGACCCCATATTTTGAACAGGTTTTTTCAACGGGTTGTTTTCAGTCATCTTTATCTGAAGTAGGCGCCCCGACCTCCGACCCCCGGGCAGCCAATGAACTAGCGATGACTGAAGCATGCACGTGTCACGTGAAAGTGTATCAAAAGTGTTGAAAACTCATGACATCTAATCGTTGTTTCTGGCTAAAATGTAGACTTTAGACCCTTATTTTTTTAATTTTTATAGCGTTTGTGGTTGTACTTTTAGTCAACCAGGGTACATATCTACTCATTATCCAACTGAGTACCCCCCCCCCCCGATATTTACTCTTCTTCTTGATAACCTATGAATCTTCCACTTCTACACTGAGTCCACTATCGCCTTATGTTTGCATAGAAGGCCACGGGCCCAAAGAGCTTAAATAGCAAAGATATGTACAGTCAGTTCAGTAAAAAATAAGAAGCACTGTATGAAATATGTATGAAACCCCAACCCTATTACCTAAGCATTATAATCATAAAGCATTTATGATTAATGAATCGGTTCGTTGAGTACGCTGTATTGTCTTTTTGCCTCCTAGTTACTAGTTGCAGCTCTTCGACTTGTTCAAATGGTGGAACTTGTATACCTACATCCCCACCGACATGCGTGTGCAGCGGTCCCTGGACAGGAGACTTTTGTACCACAGGTATGTATTAAGTTATGTCTTTTGTTGCATCACTGTATGTATTAAGTTATGTCTTTTGTTGCAACACTGTATGTATTAAGTTATGTCTTTTGTTGCAACACTGTATGTATTAAGTTATGTCTTTTGTTGCAACACTTTATGTATTAAGTTATGTCTTTTGTTGCAACACTGTATGTATTAAGTTATGTCCTTTGTTGCAACACTGTATGTATTAAGTTATGTCCTTTGTTGCAACACTGTATGTATTAAGTTGTGTCTTTTGTTGCAACACTGTATGTATTAAGTTATGTCTTTTGTTGCAACACTGTATGTATTAAGTTGTGTCTTTTGTTGCAACACTGTATGTCGACTGGACATCTTGCTTTTGAATCCAGCTAGATTTTACACAATGCAGTTAATATCAGAGCATGTCAATAGAAATACATTAAAGACTGACATATACACTTGTAATTAGTTAATTCATCTGATCCACTCGTAGCGTAGTTTCCGGCCATGTCTATCACTTTCTGGAGAAGACAGACAACCGCATCATCTGTACCTTTCCTGCGTTGATAAGCAAACTGATTATATATATATATATATATATATATATATATATATATATATATATATATATATATATATATATATATATATATATATATATATATATGTATATATATATATATATATATATATATATATATATATATATATATATATATATTTATTTATTTATTTATTTATTTATCCTGCAAAGATGGTAGCTGATTTATTATCATTACTATGTATATGTCATATGTCTTTACTATGGGAAAACACTACAGAATTTGATTATTTACATCAAATGTCATGTAGCTGACGGTATTATGTTAACACATTTTCTTCGTTTCTTTTCACCCTTATAGGTGTTCCTCAACCATGCGATACCAACCCATGTGAAAATAACGGCGCATGTCATAATACTGGTACTACTCACATGTGCACATGTAGTAATGGATATTCTGGTCTCAATTGTGAAGTTGGTAAGTAGTGACAAGCTAGATGTACACCAG